>NC_029781.3:51275694-51304156 GCF_000817695.3 Arachis duranensis
TCTCCCCCCTCATCCACCACGTCCACCTCGTCCCCCAACCACCCCAACTACTCCGTCTCCGCCTTCCGCGCCCTCTCAACAGAACACATCTGGTCCCTTGAGGCCCCACTCCGCGACGCACAGTGGCGATCCCTGTACGGACTCTCCTACCCTGTCTTCACAACCGTCGTTGATAAGCTCAAACCTCACATCGCACTCTCCAACCTCTCTCTCCCTTCAGATTACGCCGTCGCCATGGTTCTCTCCAGACTCTCCCACGGCCTAACCGCCAAAACCGTCGCCTCTCGCTACTCCCTCGACCCTTTCCTCGTTTCCAAGATCACCAACATGGTCACGCGCCTCCTTGCCACAAGGCTCTACCCTGAATTCATCAAGATCCCTGTCGGCCGCCGCCGCCTCCTCGAAACCACCCAGGCCTTCGAGGAGCTCACGTCGCTGCCCAATATGTGCGGCGCAATAGATGCTACTCCGGTCAAGCTTCGCCACAATCGTCGCCGCGCCAATAGGGTTCCTCAGTCCTACCGCTGCCGCCATGGATTTAACTCCGTGCTTCTACAGGTTGTTGCAGATCACAAGAGGATATTTTGGGACGTTTGTGTTAAGGCACCGGGTGGCACTGACGACGCCACTCACTTTAGGGATAGTTTGCTTTACAGTAAGCTTACCTCCGGTGACATTGTTTGGGACAAGGTGATCAATGTGAGGGGTCACCATGTGAGGCCTTACTTTGTTGGGGACTGGTGTTTCCCTTTGTTGCCGTTTCTTTTGACGCCATTTTCGCCAAATGGAATGGGGACGGCTGCGCAGAACCTGTTCGATGGAATGCTTATGAAGGGGAGGTCTGCAGTGGTAGAGGCAATTGGGCTGCTGAAAGGGAGGTGGAGGATCTTGCAGGATTTGAATGTCGGGGTTTATCATGCTCCGCAGACTATCGTGGCCTGCTGCGTGCTGCATAACCTGTGCCAGATTGCGAGGGAGCCGGAACCAGAATTGTGGAAGGAGCCGGATGAGAATGGACCGCAGCCGAGGGTGATGGACAGTGAGAAGTCCTTGTACTTCTTTGGGGAGAGCTTGAGGCAAGCTCTTGCTGATGATTTGCACCAAAAGCTTTCATCAAGATAATTTTCTTTGAATTGACAAGATGGTGATTGGATGAATGAATGAATGAGGTGATTGATTGTGGCGAAAGTTATTCCTCCTTTTTCATATTGTTCAACGAGTATTATGTGTGTTGTTTGTCTTTAGTTTTTGTTTGAAAAATTTATGAGTTTTGTGGTTAGTATTAAGCAGTAGAAGTAGAATAGAAGATTTGTGGATATATGAATGTGAGTATGTCAATCCCTCCCAACTGTAATGGCTCCCATCCTATGATAGGGATGTGGAGGAGTAGTAGTATTACTATTTACTAACAATGAGTCTAAATGAATGAGGTGTTTCCAGACTAAGCTTTTACTGTAATAGCAAACCTTGATAATACCCTCAACATTTGGTTGTAAACAATGATCGCATCAGTTCGATTCTGCAACAGATGAGTAGGCTAAGTTTTGCAGTTGAATTTGTTAGCATTAACAAACAGCTTGAAGGGATATATTCTTTCTATTATATTATCTTGATTGTTAGCTTCAAGGCTTGGTGAATACGGTTACAGCACATGACAGCGTGTGAAATTTACCAGAATATTTATAAGTTTTTAGATTAATATTATGCTTAGTATAAAACTTGGAACGGTTGAATGGTCTCCATGTAATTTAGTCATATATTCAAACCGTAAAAGCAATCGCTGTCACTGATAATTAAGATATCTACATTTAGCGCCAGATAATTAAGATATCTACATTTACTGCCAGATCTGTGTACCGGGCTGCTTTTTATAGGACTCTGATCACAGTAATTCTTAGCTCATACGAATAAGAGTAGGAATTATAAAACTAGCAAAGGTAATTATTACCACTCACTGAAGCAAAGCTAATTTAAACTCTAGAATGCATATCTTAACCCATTGATCTGGTAAACTATTTTACAATTTCAGCACCTTCAAAAGAATCATTGACTGTAATAGGGCTGTGCTTGCAAGAGCATGTGCTACAGATTCAAATATGATTTGATTGATTGAACCATCCCAAGAATTGCAAATTCGTATATGTTTTTGCAGCACACTTTGATACAAGTTCAAATATGATTTGTTTGATTTGATTGAGCCGTCCCACAAATCAGCATATAGGAAATTCAGCATATCCAAGTGGCTTTGCTTTCAATCATTTTCACTGAACCTTTGCAAGACTTCTGCTAGACACACCATGCAATAATTTGACAAACCCAAGAAAGCTTAGCTTTCCATCGGTGTGCCGTATCCAGTCATGAAGAACCACGTGAACAGGGATAGAAGGACCGAGCCCAAGTTCCTAAAACAGCATTTTGAAGAAATATTATTGTGGTGATTGGTAGGTAACATAATCTGAGAGATTCAACAATTGCTGGATTGCAAGTTAACCTAATAGAATTGAAGTTTTTCTTTTTAACTTACCGATGCAAGTTCTTCAATAACGATAGCCCTGTTTCCATCTTTCTCAAAGAGCTCGTAAGCACATCGGGCATGTTGTTCCCAGCGATCAAGAGCTTCGAGCTGATGTACACTTAATGCAGCAGCACAGAATTCTTCAAAATCCATTCTTCTATATTGTAATGGATTTAGCTGTCATACAAGGAGAAATTTCAAAAAGGAAATGTATGGAACAATAACCGGTCAAACAATCGGACATCTAAATATATATAACACGTTATTAATTACCGAGGCAAGAAAGTCAGGGATGCGAGACTCTTTCATGGCATCCGTTGCATGTTTCATCAAGGCCTACCCAGAAAATTCGAATGTGAAAAACTTATGGAATCCAAACAAACAGTACATTTCTTAGGTGCTGATGTTACAACCAACCTTGCTAATGTTTTCTAAGGATATGCTCCCATTTTTGCTTGGTTCTAACAATGCAAATTGCTCCCTTAGATAATAGAGTTCATCAGCAGTTAATGTCTTGGACAAGGCCTGCCAAAGAGATGAATATAAATAACTAACATAATAAAAAGTTAAAAGAAAGAAGTTTACTAACTATCACTGAGAATTATTATATATCATTTCTAAACTTTGGTTCAACCCGATAATCAGCATCAAATATACGCACCCTTAAAGCAGCCTTACGCAAGGATGATGATCGCATATAGATTTTCATGAGCTTAAATATTAAAAGATCAAGTGGGACTTTTACATTATTGTAATTCCTTATCCAAGGGTGACCTGCAAACACAAGATTAGAACTGGTTGTTCAAAAGAATGTATCACTACTTGACACTTAATGATATTACAGCCATAGACCTAGCACGAAAAGAACTCACTTAGAGCTTGAGAAGCAGATATTCGTTTCCGTGGATCCTTATTCAGTAGGCGTTTGACAAAATCTTTTGCTTCTGTAGATAAAGAAGGCCAAGGAGCCTCATCGAAGCTGGGATCAGCTTTCAAAACTGCCCTAAAGATACCAGACTCCGTTCGGGCCCAAAATGGGCGACTACCACACAAAAGAATATATGCGATCACGCCTATGCTCCACACATCAGCCTCAGTGCTGTACGATCTATGGAGAACTTCTGGGGCCACATAGTATGCACTTCCAACAATGTCATTAAGCCTTTCATCTGTAAGTCATTGAAAATAATTAAGACCATTCCAAAAATCTATTGAGAGAAAAGATACCATACCAATTAAGGACGTGTTTGGGGAGACCTGGTCGGACAAAGTCAGATAACCCAAAGTCAATTGCTTTTAATTCTGACTCTGAACTTTCATCCTTCGACGTATACAGAAAATTCTGAACAAAGAAATGCCAGGGGTTTAGTCAGTAAACAACAGCCTCCAAAATGAGATCCCATCCAATAATTTAATTTAACCTTGACTACAATAGTTATTTATACACAAACAACGAGTTTAAGTGAAAAAGTAATTTTTCATAAAAAAAAAAAAATCATCTTTTCTTATTTGCTTCATTTTCTTAGAAAATGTCTATATTGAGAAAAATGAGTTTAACACTTGAGCCAGAGCCCGAATGATTGCTGCACTAGACGAAACTTAAAACCACTTAGGTCATACCCATGGATTATACTGGCCTATGTACAGCAACCTAATGATATTTCGAGAAAATCCAAAATCCATGCAAAACTGTTAACAGCAGACCTCGGGTAAAGGCTGTTAAACCGATTCTAATGTTAGTACCATGTCCCATTCCAATGACATACATGAATAATGTAGAGCAAAACAAATAGTTCAATTTACCATTTGAAATAAAAAAATAATAAACAAATTCTCAAAAGCTAAATAGCTACCACTGGGTTACCACTAAGGTAATTAGGATTAACCAACCCATGCTCTGCATAGCTATTGTATCAGATGAATCTGTGACAAAAATCAAAGAAGACAAAAGGAAAAGAGTTACCTCTGGCTTAAGATCTCGATGCACCACACCCTGAAGATGACAAAATGCGACAACATTTAGTATTTGTACCATCACAGCCTTCGCATCATCTTCTGAGTATTTCCCTCCTCTTAAAAAATAAAAATTTCAAACAAACAGACAAACATAGAACTCGTTAGTGGCATGGTTCAATTCCAAGTCTTTTGTTTTCTTTTTTTCTTTGGGGGACAGAAGGGCAGGGGTCAGTAGCAGTATTGTTCCTGCTTTATAACATACTTTGATAGTATCCTATCCAAAAGCTCGCCACCTTCGCATAACCTGAAATATGAAGAGTATCAAGTGAATTATGAAAAAGTTGGGAAAAATAAATGAAAAATAAAGAAAAGCTCTCACATGTGATGCACATTCAATCAACAAAAATAAGTAATTAAACCTATTATACCATCTTGGGGTTACCAAAAATAGTGTCTAGGGTTGTGACAGAATACTTCATTGAAGAATAAATTATTAGCTTCCTTTCCATAAGTTTTGTCTTCGCTAGAATTGCCACTGCACTACTGTTATGATATCATTTGAAAAGGAAACAGATGCCCAAAACTTACTCCATCACAATGTAGACATTATCTTGATCTTCAAATGCATCATAGTATTGTACCAGATTCTTATGTCCGTTCAAAGCTCGCAATATTTTAACCTCCCTTCTCACATCTTCAATTGCAATTGCTGTTGTCATCTGGCAACAAAATGGGTGAAGATTAAACCATAATTTTGACCTCTATATATGGTTGACAAATGACAATAGTGTAGAAGTTGCAAAAAAAGTTATACCAAGTATCTAGACAATGCCACTGTGGAGAAGTCCAAGCTTTTCATACAATAAGCACAATATCATCCACAGCAATTTCAATTTGCTATAAGAAATGTTCCAACAAGTTTACCACAAAGCATCCAAGTTCAACATTTAACAATTAGAATGGATTAGGTCAATGCCGAGCTATGCTACTCTATTTTCATGACTCCGGAAGATCAAACAAATACATACGACTCCAAGGATTTCGAAAACCATCCCACTGAAAGAATCCCCAGAAAGTAAATAAATAAATCATTACACAAAAGACCAAACAGAAAGACCTAGTGTTTGGAAGCTGTATCTGAGACACAGACAAAAACAAACGAATACACAACCCTGTAATCATCATAACAATAATTCCCCGCGGAAAATACCTCCTCGCTTTAATATCTTTGCATAAAATAATAATCATAAAAATAATAAAACTCAAGCTTTGTCTAGCAGACAATGTAAATCACCCCCAAATGACTAAGCATTTGCAACAATTCACAATCCTCAACAAAACAAAAACAAATAAAAAAACAAGTGCAAGTTTGTAACCATGATGAGTCTATATAAGGAACTAAAAAGTAAAAACACATGAAAGGAGACATAAAAGATAATCAAATTATTGTTATTAACCTTAGCTTTTGGGATGACTTTAACAGCAACTTGCTGACCCTTAAGCTCACCCTTCTTGTACCTAGCAGAACAAGTATACCCAAAATGCCCTCGACCCACTTCTTCCCCAACCTCAAGCCTACTAGTGAACTCCTTCGAGAATCCGAATCTCTTATCCAAATCGGCGGCACCTCCTCCGCCGTCCTCCTCTCCTTCCTCCGGTATTGCCGTTGCCGCTTTCTTTCCCTGCCGTCTAGCCAACACAGCCCTTATGTGCTTCGCCGGCGACGGAGGCGGGAACGGTCGCCTGAAAAACCTCCTCGGCGTCGAGCTGGCACTCTTGTTCCCTCCTCCGGTCGCCGGAGACTTCTTGAGGAAGTGTGCAGGGCTTGGGCTGTAGAAGGGGAAGAACGGCGACTGTTTACCGGCGATGACGTCATCTTTCCGGCCACCGGAGGGAGTGAGAGGGGTTTTGGGGATTTGCTGTGAGGGATCGTAAGGTTCAGCTTCAGGTTCCCGAGAAGCGTAAGGGTTGGGTTTGTGAGGCTTTGAAGTGCAAACCCCCATTGTTGGAAAACGGTTAGAGAAGCTCGCTTAGTGAAGAATTGGTCATGACATTGCGGGGAAAATTTTCTGGGTTCCTAGAGAGAAAGTGTGGTGGCTTTGTTGGGAAGATGAAGATGGAGACGAAAATGAGGAAGGTGGGCAATCTCATGAGACACGTGGCATGCACGTGAGCGTTGATGATGTTTGGGTGTTCATTGAATTAGGAAAGAGTAGTTCTTGTGTTGATGAATTATGAATATGAACGAATGAATAGAGAGTTGAGGCAACAGGCAAGTGAGAAGATGGGGATTGTAATTGGAGTATTTGTGTGTTGTGTTTGCAGTTTGCATTGGTTGCCACAGCTTTGGCTACTACATATTGTTTTTTCCACTTTTGAGTTTTGACTGATCAACAACTACGCCGTACCAAGAGAAATACACCAATTATTATAGTACATTATTTAGAAAAAGAAAAAAAAACGTAGAGTGATAATTAGATTTTGGAAGATTTTGATCTAGGACTAATTAGTTTTTGAAAGAGAAAAATATTAATTAGATCTTTTAAAATAATAAATGGTGGATATATATGTTTTTTTGTCAATAGATAGTACAAAATAAAACATAATTATACATGAGCATAAAAATCCGTTGTTATCATATAAATATAAAAAAAAATGTAATTTTAGACAATAAAATATTTATTATATTTTAATTTCTTTATATAATCTTTATCAATTATTTTATATCATTACAAATTCTTGTTATCTACGTAACAATTTTTTATAAATAAATAGGTGATAATAATTAATGACATATATAAACGCAATCAATTAATAAAGAACATAATGGGTCCATTATTATTTACTATCGTAGACCCATTATTATTTACTATCGCAGAGGTTAAATTAGGATTTTTTTAGCAATTAGATGGTTAAAACTCAAATTTTGTAGAGATCTAATTATTACTTTACTCAAAAAATAATAAAAAAAATTGTGTTGCGTAAAATGTAGACATATAAATCCATTGCATTGTATTTACACAGTGAATTTTAAAACATATATAGTTTAGATTAGAGATTTTGAAATTATTTGAGATTGGAGATTTTGGATTTAAATTTTATAGAGAAATATTATTTAATTTAAGATTTTTTTTTTCTTGAATATATCAATGAATTGAAGGTATTATTTTAAAAGTTTAATTTTAATGTTGTAAAATATTTTATATACTTATTTAATTATATTTTTTTTGGTTTATCATATACATATTAAAGTAAGAATTAGTTATTTTTTATTAATATATTGTTACAGATATATGTATAAATTATTTTATACAGTAATTTAAAATTAAAATTTTCAGAGTTTAAGCATAAAAAAATTGGATAAATTGACGGAAAACAATCTCACCTTAAAGTTGTACGTGTATAACATTTTTGAATATATAGAAAATATAAAATAATTTGTGAAGATAAGAAGGGTAATTGTCAATGATGAATAGGAGACAAGACTACAAAACAACTGAATAATAACCAACCAAAAATGATGATGATTTAATAACACCAAAATAAGGGTATGCTTAATTTGAATGGTTAAGAAACAAGAGAGTGAAGTGCACACAACGGAGTTAATAAATGAGAGGGGATAAATGTTTAATTATTTTTAATTTTTTGTTTGCTTTTAAAAGTTCCTTGCTTTCTCTTCCCTTCATCTCCACCATTTACTACTATTATTGTTAGCAGAGTTAAGTAAACTCCAATTTAAGAGCTTTTAATATTGTGTTGACATTATTGATATAATATGGGGCATGCTTTATTTTTGTTTGTTTGGCATAAATTAGACATGAGCAAAGTTCAACGCCCTTGCCTAACAAAGTAACAATCAACTCATTATTAATATATGTACATATTCTTTGTACCATGGTCTATATACGAATAATAATAATAATAACAATAATAATAATAATATGGTTTAGATTTTGGCAAATTATCAAAGCTCTTTTACATTAATTTTTTTCCATACATGTTTATTAATTATATTTTTCTTTCTATAAAAATACTGTAACAACCCAATTTTGTGACGAAGTAACTTTTTACTAAAAATATAGTGAGATAGACATCTTAATTAATAATATAATATAAGTTGAGATAAATTTAATACATTACAAAAGATGCGGTAGATAGCAGCGACTATTTAGCGGTTGTTGGTCGAGTCGCAGCTATCTCTCGATTTTGTGGTAGTTGTAGCAATAAATCTGGTAAATGCTACTAATTTGTTTTAAACACCCACTGCCGCTCTGTCCTTCAATCTTATTATCTTTTCTTTCTCAAGACAAACCAAACTTAACCCTAGCCATCAATCATTCTCTCATTCTCAAACCTTCAGATACTATCAAACTTAGGTTTGTCGCCGCTAACCTTGTCACAAGCACCCTTTCCTCTTCGAAAAAAGCACTTCTTTTGCCAGATTCGAGGTCATCATCGTACTCCTCTGTTTTGTCTCTTCTGCTAGATTTACTCATGATCTCCTCTACACAGTGCATGGTTCAATTAGGATGCAGTTGCACGAGAGTCCTATCACCGTCACTTCCAGCCTCTGCCACAAGTATTACCTATCGTAGGTTCAGACCAGCCTTACCTAATCTTTGACACCCATGCCTGCTCCTTCAAATCCGCTGCCAGAAGCTCTTCCTCCTTGGAGCATTGCAAATCCAAACTCCGTGCTTATGTTCTAAAACAAGGTGAGTGGCTTGAAATTTATCCCTAATTATGCTAGTTGTGTTTTACAAGTCTAATATCTATTTTAGGTAAATGATTGTTGTGCTAAAATCTATTGCAAAATGGTTACAAGTTGCTTTCTAAATGTTTGTTGTGCTAAAATTTGGCAATAAATCATTTTTGTACAGTCACGCAATTATGCATTACCATTTAATAGAATGTTTGACTCTAATAATAATTGTCTCAAGAGAAGGATTAGTGAATATAATTTGTCAAAGTACAAATGCTTCAGATTTAATTCCTTGCTATAAATCTAGCACCTTTATGTTATGTTCTTTGCTTTTTTTTTGGAAATTATAGGTAAAGCTATATCATGCTAAAAAGGTACAGGAGATGTTTTGGTCATGAAGAAGTCAAAGAAGTAAAAAATGCTTAACCACAGATAGGTATTGCAATAAAGAAGCGAAATTCATAAATCATTAATTCTTTTACAAGATTTCCTCTGGCAGAGTTTTAAGGTTCATACCAATAATGATAAATCAAAAATTATTGTTTATTTAATAGTTTAAAATACTGAAAGTGATTTGTGCCTTTCATTTTTCTTACTTCATATAAATATCTAAACCTGTATTTTTTTTTTCATTGGCAAGTAGAAGGCCCACCAGCTGTAATTGGAACTTTAGGACCTTGGCAAAAGGTAACTATTTTTGTTTGGCTTATACTTAATGAATGAAATTGTTGTAATGTCATTCACTAAAGCCAACATTATGATGATATGTTTAATTTGATAGAACTAAACTTTGGTGATGAAGTGTTATTCTTTTATGCTAAGAGATTGGAATTAACCAGGTACATTATCCTTTCCTATGTCATTGCTTTTTTATATTGTTGTGTAATTATTGCTAACAGATATGCTTGTAAGTTTCAATTTTACTTACAAATAGTTACAATAGTGTGTAGTTATACACATGCATTGTTAGAGTAATTATTACATGGTATAAGAAATTTACTAATAGTTGAATTAATTTTTATTTTCTAACTTTCAGAACCAAACATATACGTCACTTAAAGGTTGATCAATAATATGTTTTTTTCTTATCAAATAATGATGGCATGTGTTAATGTTATTGTAGTTGATGATGATGATGTAGAAACATATATATTGGCAACAACTATGTAGTTGTAAATTGTAATTAAAAATGTTTGATTATCAGCTGTTAGTTAAGAAGTGTAGAAATAAATAGGCACCAAATGACAATTGTTGACTTTGGATAGTCTACATCACTTGTAAATTTGATGTTTAAGTTATCTATTGATAAAGCAGAAGATTTCATGGAAAATTATATTTGCATGATAATTTTGTAAGTTCAACTTTGCTTATATTTTCAGGATAATTTTGCAAGTCCAGCTCCTTTCTAAACTTGTTTTTTTTTCATTGGCAGGCACAAGGCCCACCAGTTGTAACTACAACTGTAGGACCTTGGCAAAAGGTAACTGCTTTTGTTTGGCTTATACTTTATTGAGATCTTTAGTAAGGGGCTTGTTTCCTAATTTTCTTATGGCATAAATATTTGTGTGGATGCGTGAGCAAAGAAAAAACATAGATTTTACATCCTTGTTGTTTTATTGTTTATTATGGATATTTTCTTAATATTCATTTCTGGTTTGTTCTTTTTGGTTTGATTTATTTTGAATTTTCTTTCTATGAACTTTGAAATTGATTTAGCTCGTTTTTTGTATCTATTAATTGTTTTGCTTCATCGATGAAGGAAAAAAAAAGCTCAATAGAGAATCTGTCTTGTATATTTCCATCAATATCTAAACCAGGTTTCAAATTATAATGTTACAATGGTTTTTATAAATATTCTTGAACCTAAAGGATTATGGAAGCTAAAAAAATGAATGTTGTTTCAGAGGGTCGCAATTCAAGAATTGTAAGCCTATGTTACATAACATTAGTCTTCATAGTCACATATTATGTTTTCCAATTTAGTGTTTGATCATCTGAATTCCTTTAGTTGCAAGAAAAGGAAGTGAAGCGCGAAACAAAAAGCATCTATAAAGAAGTTTTCAAAATACAAAATGTCATGCAATAAGTTATATACCATGATGCTGTTGTGTTATGTTGTGTTGTGTGCTGCTAAATTTTCATTTCAAGGCTTATGAAATTGTGTTAAATATAAAACATTAGACAAAACTATTTCAAACTTGGATATGGAGTTAGCTTCCGCAAAGGCAGCTCAGGAGTCAATTCGCAATGGCGCTCCTCTATCAGAAAATATAAGGGCAACTTAATCAACTCCTAAGAGAAGGTACCTCATGGTCATAGGAATCAACACTGCTTTTAGCAGTAGGAAAAGAATTTGAGAATCTTAATTTGACACCTACTAATAAGTTAATTTTACTGTTGCAGAAAATGATCCATTTTGATGAAGATAGTGGAGGAAATATCAAGCGTACAATATTAAAAATGCTAGGGAGGGCTTGGAAGGAAATGAGGAACAGGTTGTACCATGATTATTAAGACTCAGAACTGACTATTGAACAAAATATTGAAGGCCACCCACTGGGAATTACTGCGGATCATTGGAGATGGTACCTTGATTATCGCAATAGTGAAGACACAAAGGTAATATGTTTTTATTTTGTAACAGAAAAAATCTATTAATGTTACATTTAGTCAAAAAATGGTGTCTAGTAACCTTTACTTTTGATGGCATGACAGGAGAAGTGTAGAAAAAATGCTGTGAATTGATCGAAGCAGCTATACACTCACACTGACAGATCGAAAAGCTTTGCAAGGCTCGAAGAAGAAGAGGTAATTCATGTTTGACTCACTTTTCTAACCTTCTCTTGGTCTACATATTCACTATTTAAACTGTATTATTACAGTTGAAACGACAAGGGAGGAGAATTGGTAGAGGGGAGTTGTGGACCTTAACGCACAAATGACCTAATGGCTCCTATCTCCATGATGCAGCTCGGGCCATTGGTATAAGTAATGTGTTGAGAATCTCTAAGTTGTTTCTCGTAGGTTTTATTTTTTAAAATTGTGTTGAAAGTCTATCCTGTTAGTAATTAGCTAATAAATGCTTATGTTTGCTTATCTATATGTGTAGGAAAGAATTGCAGAGATTGAGAAACATGATGAATCATCTAAACTGTTGTCTCAGAATGATTCGCTTGTTCAAACTTTCAGAAAGGAGCATTCGGGTAGAGTGAGTGGCATGGGTATCGGACCGACTTCTAGTCAAGTCTTCGGTACGAATTCCCATCAGCCGAGCAATGGTGCTTAAAGAAAGGAGACCTAGAGGGTTCTGCTTGAACTACAAGCAGAGATAGCGGCCGAGAAATTAAAAAGAAAGGTAATGGAAGATGAAGTAGTAGCCGAGAAGACAAATAGGCAGGTGGTGGAAGATGAGGTAGCAGCCGAGAAGACAAAGAGGCAGGCACTGGATAGTGCTCTGAGATGTCTAATTCAAGGGCAAGGAGGGGAGCTACCACCAAATGTGGCTGTAGGGATGAATTCGTTGGAGGGACAGAGTAGAAAGTTCATTTTAGGATTGGAAATTAATTTTTTTTGTTAAATATACACTTTTTTATTATTTACTATGCAACTCTTAGTAAGGAATACACTATTAATAATTGGATAAACATATGAATTTGATTTATAGTTTTGCTAATGATGTTTACCCATTAATTTATTTTTTCAGATGCAAAATAATTTGGATTTATAATATTTATCTATATGTGTAGGAAAGAATTGCAGAGATTGAGAAACATGATGAATCATCTAAACTGTTGTCTCAGAATGATTCGCTTGTTCAAACTTTCAGAAAGGAGCATTCGGGTAGAGTGAGTGGCATGGGTATCGGACCGACTTCTAGTCAAGTCTTCGGTACGAATTCCCATCAGCCGAGCAATGGTGCTTAAAGAAAGGAGACCTAGAGGGTTCTGCTTGAACTACAAGCAGAGATAGCGGCCGAGAAATTAAAAAGAAAGGCAATGGAAGATGAAGTAGTAGCCGAGAAGACAAATAGGCAGGTGGTGGAAGATGAGGTAGCAGCCGAGAAGACAAAGAGGCAGGCACTGGATAGTGCTCTGAGATGTCTAATTCAAGGGCAAGGAGGGGAGCTACCACCAAATGTGGCTGTAGGGATGAATTCATTGGAGGGACAGAGTAGAAAGTTCATTTTAGGATTGGAAATTAATTTTTTTTGTTAAATATACACTTTTTTATTATTTACTATGCAACTCTTAGTAAGGAATACACTATTAATAATTGGATAAACATATGAATTTGATTTATAGTTTTGCTAATGATGTTTACCCATTAATTTATTTTTTCAGATGCAAAATAATTTGGATTTATAATATTTATCTATATGTGTAGGAAAGAATTGCAGAGATTGAGAAACATGATGAATCATCTAAACTGTTGTCTCAGAATGATTCGCTTGTTCAAACTTTCAGAAAGGAGCATTCGGGTAGAGTGAGTGGCATGGGTATCGGACCGACTTCTAGTCAAGTCTTCGGTACGAATTCCCATCAGCCGAGCAATGGTGCTTAAAGAAAGGAGACCTAGAGGGTTCTGCTTGAACTACAAGCAGAGATAGCGGCCGAGAAATTAAAAAGAAAGGCAATGGAAGATGAAGTAGTAGCCGAGAAGACAAATAGGCAGGTGGTGGAAGATGAGGTAGCAGCCGAGAAGACAAAGAGGCAGGCACTGGATAGTGCTCTGAGATGTCTAATTCAAGGGCAAGGAGGGGAGCTACCACCAAATGTGGCTGTAGGGATGAATTCATTGGAGGGACAGAGTAGAAAGTTCATTTTAGGATTGGAAATTAATTTTTTTTGTTAAATATACACTTTTTTATTATTTACTATGCAACTCTTAGTAAGGAATACACTATTAATAATTGGATAAACATATGAATTTGATTTATAGTTTTGCTAATGATGTTTACCCATTAATTTATTTTTTCAGATGCAAAATAATTTGGATTTATAATATTAAGAAAAATTTCAAAAATAACAAAAAAAATAATACCTAGTACATTCAAATTAAAAAAAAAAACATTAATTGCTAGTGCAAAATACAGTATTTTTTCGCCCATTTAGCCGGGAAAATAGCAAGGTTACAAAATGGCCGGAAATAAATTTAAAAATACCGAATATCAAATAGTGCCGCAAATTAAATTTTAAAAAATACAATGATCAACAAATAGCAGCGGTTCATAACTGCCGGGAAAGTGCCGTCGAATTCAAGGTTGGTTAAATAGCGGCGGTTGCCACTAAATCAACCGACACTATTCCAAGGATTTTGTTGCGTTTGTGCCAGCGGTTCATTAGAACCGCCGACAAAATCAAATCTCTACACCTCATACTGCAACGTTTCTTAAAGCGCTGGTAATTCGTTTTGCACCAGTTTAAACCGCCGCAATCCCTATAAAATCGTTGTAAATTCCTGATTCCTTGTAGTGATAATATAATAATTGAGCTCAAAATCTATCGATACGGATTAAGGTCGACACTCTCCGAGAGTTTAGCTATGCTAGGGCATTCTAATAAATATTTCCTGGTCAAGATAATTATGTTTTTAGAATTATATATATTAATAGTTAGTGTGTTTACTCTAATAAAATAAATACATGTGTTCTAATACATCTAGCTTTAGTAATTATCTACTGCGTATTATTTTAATAATATAATACATCCTTATAACCCCATATTGTGCCACAACTTCTTTATATATAAGCCACCTCCTTCTTAATCTTTGTTGGCTTCTTTATATATAAGCCACCTCCTTAATTTTCATTCTCTTTCGGCTAATTTCAAAAAAATTAAAAAAATTCCACCAAAATTCCAAACTGATTAAACTGTTCTTCTCATCCTCTTCTTCAATCTCATACCAATTTTCTTGAAGGAACTTGAGGTAGGATTATTGTTTTTTTTTCTTTTCTCCTTAATAGTTTTAGTTTTGAAGTAATATACGGAGAAAAATTGATTTTTTCTTGATTGTTTTGATTGAAAACTAGGTAAGAAATTAGTGTTAGAAATTCCAAAAAGAAAATCGGTTTTGTACCTAAGAGAAGGTAAGGGTTTAATTAAATTAACTTGTGTGAATTGTATTTTAGATATGTAATTTATGAATTTGATATTTGATGACTGAAAAGGTATGTTTAAGTGCTTGTTTGAGATTGATTATTTGTTGTATATAAGTCTAAAAAATTGATATTTCTATAGAATATTTTAGTCGAGTCTTATATGCCTTTGAAAGAGGTTAATTTAAGTTAATTTTAATGTTGTTTATGAAGTGAAATGAAAGGTTAAAGCCAGAAGAATGAATGATTAAAAGTTAAAGAAAACGTTTAAAGAAAGTATTAAGGAATAAAAGTTTAAAGTTTAAGAAATTAAGGTTTAATAAAATAAGGTCTAAGGTTCAAGGTTTAAGGATTAAGGTTTAAGGAATAAGGTTTAAAAGTTTAATAAATAAATATTAAAGAAAAGATTGAGGAAGATTGAATAATTGAATTAAAGAAATATGATATTGAGTACAATCTCGTGAGGATGGTGATACATAACGTTCTCTTAAGATATTGTGCATGAAACTTAGTAGGGATGGCAATACGTAACACCCACTTGAAACCGGAAGGAAGGTTCTTGATAAGAAAAAATTAAAACAAAGGATAAAGGGATAAGAAAAAAAGATGGAGAAAAAGACGCAATAGAAAAGACACAGCGGAAACACAAAAGGATAGATAAGGGTTTTCCTAAAAATACTACTAAGCAAATCAAAACTAAACCAAATCTTCTAACAAACTTTAACTGTAAAACAAACTAAAATAAAGGCCTACAAAATTCGAATTTTAATGATAAATTATGCCTTCCACCCAATTTGAAAAGCATTATTGGGCTTCTTTCTGTCCTGACTTAGTTCAATGGACCTTGTGAGCTACCGCCATTTCAGCACCACTATTTTTGAGATAAGCTCTTGGTCTCCTTGATGTCCAAGATCGGCATGGTATAATTCTTCTAGTATTCAGATCCATAAATATGACAAGATTACCATTCTGCTCCTTGTCTCTAACATGACGAAAATGCCTTCGTGAGCATGTATCAGTTCCCCATGAGGATGACGATATGTAACGCTCATGGAGGGGACTTTGGCTGAAGTAGGGATGGCGATTCGTAACGCCTATCTCAGGATCACTATCGGGTATTGGGCAACGAACCGACATGTGAGCTCACAGCCTGTATAGGAAATGACATGCATCATACTTGTTTATCGCATAAATCATTTGATGCTATTGTTGAGTATATATATGTGTTTGATTATTTTTGTTTGAGACTTTATGGTATTTCTTAAGGTGTTTGATATGGTGAGTTGAATGTGTTTGGTTAGAACTGAGAAGAAATAAAATATTAATCTCAAGGAAAGTAAAAGAAATATTGTTGTGTGAAACCTGTAAGACCCCGGATTTTTAGACATTAAATTATGAGTTAATTGCGATTTGTGATATTTATTTATGATTTTTATTTTCGGAGAATTATCTTACAAAAGGGTAACTAAAGCAAAATTATGAGTTTTTGAGTTTAAAATTAATTAGAACTCATATAATTTTCATAGTAATCGGATATTTTCTTATTTATAATTTAAAGTTCTAGTAATTGAAAAATAATGAGAATTTTATATGCTTTAATTTGAATATTGAGATTTCAAACTTTATTTTATGAAAAAAGAAAAATTTATTTGATTACCTCTAATTTTAAATTAGAGTATTTATTTGAAAATAATTTGTAAGTTGATGAAAAATAGTATTTTTATAAATAATTATTGTCGGATTAAATTTGATTTTCAATTACTAAATTATCCCTAATTTTATTAAAATTGCCAAAACTATCCAAACCATAATTTAACCAAAATAAAATCCTAATCCCCACTCTCTCACAAACTCCCTCAAGCTGCCGTCACCCTCACCCACAAATGTAGCACACAGACATGCTTAACCAGGGAAAAATGGAGAAGAAAAAAAAAAGAGAAGATGAGGAAGCAGATGGCGGCGGCAGGGCTGAGTGCCACCGACGCCATCATCGTCGAGTGCAAGTAAAGGGAAGAGGGGGAGAGCTGTGACAGAGAGAGAGGGAGGAGAAGAAGAAGATGGCACCGACGAGGAGAGGACGCCGCCGTCACCACACGTCGCCGTCGGGAGTCAAAATGCGAGGAAGAAGGGGAGCTGCCGAGGGATCCGTTGCCGTTAGATCCATCGTCGCCATCTGTGGAGCCACGAGAAGCGTCATCGTTGTGGGCTTCGAAGGGAGAGACACACGATAAGGGAGACAGGGAGTTGCTCCTGCCGCTGTTGAGCTGCATTGCTACTGTCTGGGCTGTCACCGGCAGAAGCTACTGTTGTTGGAGCTCGCCGAAACCACCACTGGAGCTCTCTATTGCCATTCTGGTCACTGAGTATGGTGTTGTTTCTGCTGGAACCACCGCCAGAGCTACTGTTTCTCTGTTCTATCATTTCTTCCTTACTATAGTATGTTGCTCTTGTCCCAAAACAGTTACCGTTGTTATTCTGTTATAGGTTACTGAGGTTTTTGTGATGTTGATGTCTTAGGGTTGAGCTAAGATTCTTGCATGCTATGTTTAATGGATGTTGCTACTGCGGGATGATTGGATTTGACGCCGTTGTTGCAAAATAAGAATAAATTGGAGTTTGTTGCGTAATTGAATCGCGATCGAGGTAGGAGTTTTTCTTAAAACTCACTTTCATTTTAAGGAATTATTATAAATCGATATTGCTGTGAAAAGTGTATTTTTGTGATCATGTGATTCTTAGGGATTGAATTGAACTGTTTTGGATAAATGGAAATGGTTGAGTGATTGCAGATTTTATGTAATACAATTAAATGAAAAGTTGGACTGTTTGTGGTTATAAACTGTGATCGTTTGCCCGATTATTTGAAAGTGATTAATTGCTGAATTCTTGATTCTTGTTGACTTCTTTGAGTTTGAGTTGGCGTTATGGTAGTTAATAAAAGCTTGATTTGTGTATATTGAGAAATGGTTTTATATTGGGAATCTAATTTGTGTGTTTATATTGAGAATTGGCTTAGTATTGAAACAGTTGGAAAGGGTTGAGAGATAGTTTGGATGGAACCCTTGAAGGGTGGTAAAGCCCGAGTTTTAAAGGAGATGCTGCCGAAATTTTTATAAGTATTTAAGGGAAATTGAATAATAAGAATTAACTTATAAGGTTGCTTCCCATATCTCCTTCCTTAATGATTGTTGTTGTTGTTGTTGTTGTTGTTGTTGTTGTTCTTTTGGAAGTTGTTTTGGCATTGTTAAGGTTGTTGAGTATAATCTCTCCTCTTAAAGTTCCGACCTCTAGGAATAGAAAATCTTGCATTTTTCTGGTTATGGTAACCACCACGGTTGGTACTTATAGCCGCATTCTTTTTAGAAGAATCCTCTACCACACGACTTTTGTTTACTAACTCTGCAAAGCTTTTGACCTCAAGAGGCGCCACAGCCTACATAATATCATCCCTCAAACCATATTCATACTTCATGCACTTCCATTCCTCAAACGCTTTAGAAGCACCCTGATAAACACTCAAAAAGCGGCACAACTCTTCAAACTTGCTCGTATAAGCAGCCATTGTTATGGATCTTTGTCTCAGTTTCAGTAGCTCCAACTCCTTAGCTTGTCTTGTAAAGTTAGGGGAGTATTTCTTATAAAACTCCTCTTTGAACACCTCCTAGGTGATTATCTCATCCCTATTTTCTTGCTGCAGTAGATGGTGAGCTCCTTGCTACCAGTGTTATGCTTCTTCATCCAGCTGATAAGAAGCAAGTTCAACTAACTGACTCTCAGGTACATGTTATGCTTGCAGTGCCTTTTCTATAGCTTGAAACCAATTATCGGCTTCATTTGGATTATTAAACCCTTGAAGATTGGAGGATTGATCTTCAGAAAAGTTGCCAAGGTCATCAGACCTCAATAAGCTCGATGGTTTCCCAGTCCATTACCATTCCCATTCATCCTTTCCATAGCCTGGTTCATAGCTATAGTATTTGTTTGTATCGTGTTGACGAGGTTAGTCATAACTGCTAAGAACACGGCCTGATTGCCAGGATGAGCAGTTTCCTCATTTTCTCTCTGTCCTCGTCCACGAGTTGCCATTCAGGTCCTGTCCATACCAACAAGCGATATCAAGGTGATCAGTCTCAATATCTCAAGTTAAGTGCTTCAAATTTCCAAAGGTATACTCATGAACTTCATGCTAAACATATCAATTAGATACCCTAAATAGCACAGGCACTAACTCAAAGTATGCATTGAAGCATAAATAGTCCATCCCTCAGGCTCATGAGGACAAACTGCTCTGATACCATAATGTAACACCTTACCATTCAAATCCTTATGCTCGAAGCATAAGTCAATGATAATAAGGTGGTACGAGAAAGCTGAAAAGGAATTAAAGAAAATCGCGAGCACAAACATACACGTAACGAAATATAGCATGTTCAGAAAAATAGGGTAAAATATGATAGCCACTAGTCACGACCTGCGAAGTTTAGGTCGGCTAGGGTTACAGTAATAAAATAGTTGATAACAGTCATATCACTCTCCAAAATACATCAAAACCTCTATAGGCAAAGTTTCAAAAGAAATGTATACATATACATCATTAAAGTTTTCCAAAATAAATTGGGAGAAATCTAAGAAAAATACAAAACAGAGTTCAAACTAAACTTTGTCGTCTTCCAGACGAACTCAAGCTCACTGCGGAGCACTAGGACCTACATCTGAAAAACAGGAAATATATACAAAATGAGAACCCCGACCCATGGGTTCCCAGTATGGTAAAAATGCCAAATAGATATAATATAAGGTAACAGAAACTCTCTAAGTAATCTTAAATTCCCAGAAATCAGTTGTTTCATCGTAGGTTCTCACTAATTCGCAATTAGGTAATTGTCATAGGAGATTCTAATCTACTTCACCTTTTTCAAAGTTTCCACAACTCTCTAAACTCCAAACAGAACAGTCCTCAGCGTCAACCAACACCAGCATGAGGAACCTCTCAGATATTCAAACACAAGCAAGACAAACAAGTAATACACAAGTAGATTCAAGTAAAACAATTATCACATAGTCATATACACAAATTAAACAATCCAAGACAAGTAACAATACCAAAAAATTCATTCAAATGTAAATGATGTATGCCTGTCATATGGCCGATGATATCATCTGTCGGTTATAAAGCCAAGCTAAGTGTCCGACCACATCTTGTGACGGAGGGCTAACATCTAAGAGCAAGTGGGATAAAACCACCGTCCTTGTATCTACACCAGAAGATCAAATATAAACTAGGAGTAAGCGGGACAAAGCTACCTTCTTTGCATCTACTCCTGAAGATCAAACCATAACCCGGAGCAAGTGGAATAACGCCACTGCATCTACCCAGATAGGTATATCTCAATCAAATTCCATTTCGTTATCAAAATTCATCCTCAGTCTCATTTCACTTCATTCAAAATCATAATCAAGATCAATCATCATCACTTCTCATTATCATAATCATGCTCAATCAAAATCAATCATCTTTATTTCTCACTATCATAATCATTCTCATCACATATTTCATTACATTTAATCCATTTTTCTTCAATTTACTATCTCAACTCACATGGTCTCATTCCTAACTCCTCTACACTCTATTACACCGACTGTAGACACATAACAGGGTTTATAGAGGTTTAGAATACTAGAAGAATGGTTGAGAACTAAAAAATTTATTTTCAGCAAAACAGGATGGTCATGCGCACGCATGCGTTCCACGTACATATGACTTCAAAATTTGATAGTGTCGCGTACGTGGACCACCTTCCATCTACACGAGAGTACTGGATAGAAAATCTTGCCCGCGTCGCGTGACATTGCCGCGTACGCATGACTGCCATATTTTCAAAAAAAAAGCTAATATGTTGCAGAAATTCAATTTTTTTACCCAAACTTTGAACTTTCATAACTTTTTATACAAAGCTCATTTTTCAACCATCGTTATACAAAGCTCCTTTTTCAATCACTAAGGCTTCATAAAACTTTATAACAGATAGAAAAGGTAGCTCTTATCTTTATCCATTGAAGTTGGTGATGAAATCTAGCTAGAACTCAAGCCAGAGCTCCCCTTAAACAGAAGAATCACCAAGTTTCATAAACACACAAGCCAAAAACGTGATTCTCATAGGAAAAATAAAACTGAGTTTGGTGAGGGAGATACTGACCAAAATATTTTGATAGAAATGAAGAGGAGGAGATGGGCTTCGCGTGGCCATAAACGGTGCGGCAATCGGAGCTTCGAAGAGAAAGTTATGGAGGATTTAAATTTGTGGAGTTAGGATTTTAGTTCCACACCTCATTCTCTTCTCATCTCAGCATGTTCTCTCTTTGAAAGGGGGGGAGAATGATGCAGAAATTGTTAAGTTGGTGGTATATGTGTATGGGCTTAGGCCCAACTTGGGCCTGCGTTCATTTGTTTTAGCCCGTTAGCCCAATTTTGGACCAAAACCTTTAAGATTAATTTTTTAATATGTATTCTAATTAATTTTACATTCCCATATTATGAATTTTACTTTCTTAACCCTCTTCACTCATAAATAATTTTTTTCACTCGTAGTACCGAATAGACTTAAGCTAGTACTACCGACTAAAATACCAATACGCATTTTTCTGCAAAAAATCACTTTTTTTCTACTCGAAAAAATTCTCCGAATCTAAATATCATCTTTAAATTTTCAAATTATGAATTCTAAATTTTCCAACCCCTTTGACCTATAATTAATTAGTTACTTATTTAATTACCATTTAATCAGATTTTACATATCTACTAAGTAATATTTTAATAATATAACCCATTCATATAACCCCTTATTGTGCCACGACTTCTTTATATATAAGCCACCTCTTTCTTAATTTTTATTGGCTTCTTTATATATTAGCCACCTCCTTAATCTTCATTTTCTTCTACGAGGACCTAAAGAAAAAAGAGAGAGAGAGAAAACTCACGTCAAAAGAAAAATTTCTATAGTTTTAAAACTTATGTTCGACTAATTTCAAAACAAATTAAAAAAATTACACCAAAATTCTGAACCGATTAAAGTGTTCTTCTCATCCTCCTCTTCAATCTCATACCAATTTTCTTGAAGGAATTTGAGGAAGGATTTTTTTTTCTTTTTTCCTTAATAGTTTTAGTTTTGAAGTAATGTATGGGGGAAGCTTCATTTTTCTTGATTGTTTTGGATTGAAAAATAGGTAAGAAATTGGTGTTAGAAGTTCTAATAAAAAATTGATTTTGAACCTGAGAGAAGGTAAGGGTTTAATTAAATTAACTTGTGTGAATTGTACTTTGGGTATGTAATTTATGAATTTGATGACTGAAAATTTGTGTTTAGTTGCTTATTTGAGATTGATTATTTATTATATAAAAGCCTGAATATTTGATATTTGTCAAGAATGTTTTAGTTGAGTTATAGATTCCTTTCAAAGAGGCTGATTTATTCATTTTAATGTAGTTCATGAGGTGGAACTGAAGGTTAAATTCGGAAGAATGATTGTTTAAAAGGTAAGGAAAACATTTAAAAAAAGTATTAAGGAGTAAAAGTTTAAAGATTAAGAAATTAAGGTTTAATGAAACAAGGTCTAAGGTTCAAGCTTTAAGGTGTAGAGTTTAACTTTAAGGTTAAAATTTTAAAGAATTAAAGTTTAAAGTTTAAGAAATTAAGGTTTAAGGATAAAGGTTTAAGGAATTAATGAATAAGGTTTAAAGGTTTAAGGAATAAATATTAAAGAAAAGATTGAGAAAGATTGAATAATTTGAATTAAAAAAATATGTTATCAAGCACAATCTCGTGAGGAGGGCGATATGTAATGCTCCTTTGATATTTTGTGCTTGAGGCTCAGTGGGGACAGTAATACGTAACGCCCACTTGAGACCAGAAGAAACGTTCCCCATGAAGACGACAATACGTAATGCTCATGGAGGGGACGTTGGCTAAGGTAGGGATAGCGATATGTAACGCCTATCTCAAGATTACTGTCGGGTATTGGGCAACAAACCGACATGTGAGCTCACGACCTATATAAAAATAGACCTTCATCATAATTTTTTGTCCCATAAATCATTTAATGCCATTGTTGAATATATGAATGTGTTTGATTACTTTTGTTTGAGACTTTATGATATTTCTTAATGTGTCTAATATGGTGAACTAAATGTGTTTGGTTAGAACTAAGAAGAAATAAAATGTTAATCTTAAGGAAGGTAAAGAGAATCCTAAGTTCTCATGTGTTAGATTTAACATACTACATAACAGATCATTCCTGCACCCCCAAGATAGTCTCGATTTTAATCCATATATGTCGTACGACTTTTCTTTATCATGGTTATATTCGGACGGACATGCACACGCATTTCTTGCTCATCCAACGAATAATGCTTCAACTGAGCCCGACCCAAACAATGTGCATATCCCGAGCCTCCACTTTTTGCCGTGGATCAGTTAGCCATCCAGTATGGACCACCAGGTGAGACCTTTATGCTAGCCTATGATAATGGACTTATCCATGCGAATGGGGACGTTGACAACTCTGCTAGTGAGTAAGTCCTAGAGGAGGAGGAGTTGGAGGAGGATCTAAAGGAGGTCCTTGGATAGGCTGAAAAAGATGTAGAATCAGTGAACGGGCCACCTGCAGACTTACTCAATGATGATGTGTGATCTTGGAGTCAGACCATGACGACACCACACTTTTGACGGCATTCAGTTAGGAACGACTTGAGAAGCTTAAAAGAGTTATCCCTAATTTTATTATAGTATAGGAGGTGCTAAAAATGCCCAGTCGGCTAGGTTAGCCTAGGCGCTAGCTTAAAGGCTTTATGTATTATGTATCTATTATCAAGGGGTGTAGTGTATCTGAATTTGGTTAATGAGTTTGTAGATAGCTGTATTCTACAATATGTGTATGTGTGCGCATGCGCGTGTGTGTAGTGTATCTGAATCTGGTTAATGAGTTTGTAGATAACTATACTCTATAATATGTGTGTGTGTTGCTTCGTATGAACTACCTCGTCTTTTCAATAAAATTTCTCTTTTAAAATATATATAATATTATTTGGAAAGCGCGTGTGTGTATTTATTTAATTGCTTTGTATGGACTATCTCGTCTTTTCAATGAAATTTCTCTTTTAAAATATATATCATATTACTTGGAAAACGCCCACAAATTCTAATAACGACACAGACTTATATGTTATATCAAAGTTATAAGGTAAACAAGTTAGTAAAACTTTACTTCTAATATGATCATGAACATGACGTATTGAGAGTTAGATCCTTACAAACACAATCAAATTCTTAGAAATGAATTTAAATAATGTAACGTCAACATGTAAAGGAGGACGATACAAATATTTTTATCAGATTAAATATTTTATTTGAGTTACGAATCTCAAAAAATCAAAGTGAGAAGGATTGAGGTTCCATGACTTTCTTTCTCTCTTCCTCACGGCATTCTCTTTCTTTTTCAAGAAAATGGTTCGGTCATGCAGGGAGAAAGGATGATTAACGGTGATGAATTAATATTAAAGTAATACACGAAAGCTTATGTGTCAAGATTATATATATGTATATATACATATGAGGCATGTTTCATTTCTTTTTTATTCTCTAACGGCTTCGGCCAAATAAAGCAATAATAATAATAATAATAATAATAATAATAATAATAATAATAATAATAATAATAATAAAATTTAAATTTTGTCTAATCAAAATAATTTTTGATAAATAATTTAAATTTAATAAAATAAATAGCAATTAAATTAAATTTTAATAATTATAAAATTTTATTTAATTATTTTTGTTGAAAATAATTTTTTTAAAAGTTACATTTCAATATAATATAATAATTTATAAATAGTCAATTATTTAATTTTTAAAAATTTGGAGTCTTACATCTTACCCCACTTATAAAAATTTTTGTCCTCGAAAATTGATATAATAAAATAAGTTCAGACTCTACAAAAAGAAAATATGGTTCACGAAGAATAATACAGGTCACGCCAAGAATGTATGTTCGAAAATATTCAAGTGAACAGATAGAAACACAATCAGGCAAAGAAACATATGAACGATAAGGTATGGTCGAAAAATAATCAGATAAATTTTCGGAAAAATTCAAGGAAGAAAATTCTAATGAAGATAATGAAGGAAGAGATGACACGAGTTCGTGTAACATGAATAAAGAGAATACGTCGAAATGAATTCTTAAAATGCAGCTTCTAATGTTCCCAGATCCCGTGTGTCGCATAACCTATTATTTTTATCTTGTCTATGATAATCCGTTAGTGTTCCCGTATACACAAGTCATCAGTATTAAGTTGGCAAGACCTAATACTATAAGAAATGCAACGGTCGACTAACAGCATTAATCAATAAACAGTCATGCATATAAAACTCAAACTCTTGTCATTAGGACAAGTCCTTTTGCATGATAGATACTCAAAGTATGCAGTGAAGCATAATCAGTCCATTCCTAAGGCTCTAACAGGAACGAACTGCTCTGATACCATAATGTAACACCCTAACTTATAGCACGTCACGATCGTACCAAAAGTAAGGAGTTATTAACCTGTTTTCTTTTATTATCTATTTAATATTGAGCCTTTACGTCGATATCGCGTTTCAGTTTTTAAGAAAATTTTAGAGAATTATTTTTGGTAATTAAAATCACATATCAAAGATTTTCAAATAATAATAATCACATAATTACTAATAATAATAAATATTGTACAAAAAAATCAAAAGGAATTTCAGATACAATTTCTATCGCTCTGTATAAAAATAAAATCCTAATAACAAAAGCAAGGGAATTCTATGAAAGCAACTCAACACATAACTTAACTCAAATAAAACTAATAACTGTTCGCAGGTTCAAATTGAGCCCTCGAGCCTGTGTCACTGAAACGATGGAAGATTTTGGGGTGAGAACAAACCACACGTTCTCAGTAGGGAATGGAAATGCCGTAAAAATAATGAAATAAAGTGCAAATAATTAACTTTACTCAATAAAACTATATTTTTATCAAACTCTTTGAAAATACTCTTGGTTCTACTTTAGCTAACCAATGACCTCTTTTTAAAATCTCTAAACTCAAAACAAATTCTAAATATAAAACTAGTTATATTACCCGTTACTCAGCCACATACTTAATCCTCAGTCAAATGTCAATTCGTAATCACTTTAATACATTTACAAACAAATAGTACAAGCAAGAGATTCAATTCAATATACAAGCAAGTCACAACAAGACAAATAGCACAATCACAAAGAAATAAGACAAGCAAGCACAATCAAATGCAAATGTACAACCAACATGATGCATGTCTATCCCTAACACAGGCCATGAGCTGATGTGTCGGTTGCCTACCCGCTCCCGACATTACCCGGGTACAAGTCCCAGATATGACTTTCCAGATGCATACAGTGTGCTTATAAGTCAAACGGCTAGGCCGCATACAGTGTGACTTTAAGTCGTACGGTTAGGCCGCATACAGTGTGACTTCCCAAATCAATAAGCGTACATCTGAAAAACAGTTCTCAGTTTGTGGACATCCCCACTTTACATTTGGCACTAAGACCCAAACAATGTAACATCTGCTCTCCTGTGGCAGACAATCTCTTTAAGTTAATATGTTCTTTAAATCCTTGTTCTCTGCTCTCCTGTGGCAGAGATTCCTTTTCTTAAAAAAAAAGAGCTCAAAACAATACTTAAAACAAAATCTCTCCTTACAAAATTGGATTTCAAACATTTTGTTTTTCTTAATAAATCGAGTTTAAAACAATAGAGTACACCTTTTCTCAACTAAATAAATCTTAAATAATTTAATTTTCCAAAATAAAATCTTTTAAAATAACTTTTCAAATAAAACCTCAGATTTTATAAAATTTTGGCAGTATTTCCTCTAAAAGTCACCAGCCTTTTTCTCAACAATTCTCAAATCAGTGAAATTCTTAATAATCAGAAAACAGTCACAAATAAACCGTCATCACAATAAATCCAGACCTAGCACAAGCCTAAATCAATTCAACGCTCAATACAATATCAGCTGATCAAATTAACATATCCAGTAACCAATAATTTCTCAAACAAGCTTGTAACAATATCCACTATCATTAAGTAAATCTCAATTTCACAACAATCACATTTTCACAACCTCAGTCCAAGCTGAATTCTACCAATTAATCTCTCTTAACAACTAAACCTATGAAATCAAAGTCAACAAAGATTTCGAAAAAACTTTTTGACCGAGCTGCTGAAGAGAAAAACGTCAGAAATCGTCTGTACTTCCTAGAACTCCAATTGACCGAACTCAAGAGAAAAGAGAACTACGTTACCGTCAGCTTTTACCGAACAAAAATAACGTCAACGTGTAAAAGAGGACAATACGAATACTTTTACCGAATTAGATATTTTATTGGAGTTACAGATCTCAAAAAATCAAAGTCGGAAGGATTGAGGTTCCATGGCTTTCTTTCTCTCTTCCTCACGGCATTCTCTTTCTTTTTCAAAGAAAATGGTTCGGTCATGCTGGGAGAAAGGATGATTAATGGTGATGAATTAATATTAAAGTAACACATGGAAGCTTATGTGTCAAGATTATATATATGTATATATACATATGAGGCATGTTTCATTTCTTTCTTTTATTCTCCAGCGGCTTCGGCCAAATAAAGCAATAATAATAATAATAATAATAATAATAATAATAATAATAATAATAATAATAATAATAAAAAATTTAAATTTTGTCTAATCAAAATAATTTTTGATAAATAATTTAAATTTAATAAATAAATAACAATTAAATTAAATTTCAATAATTATAAAATTATTTCAATAATTATAAAATTCTATTTAATTATTTTTATTGAAAATAATTTTCTTAAAAACTACATTTCAATATAATATAATAATTTGTAAATAGTCAATTATTTAATTTTTAAAAATTTGGGGTCTTACATCAGATATGGTTACGCTTTTAAAGCATAGGCATATCTGACACATGGTCACGCTTTAAAAGTGTGCCAATAGCAAAACATATGGCTACGCTTTTAAAAGCGTACTAATAGCTGTGAGATACAGCTACACTTTTTAAGCGTATCAATAGAGGTTTATACGACTACGCTTTAAGAGAGAGAGAGGAAGAGAGTGAGAGATGAAGAG
>NC_029781.3:51304244-51313914 GCF_000817695.3 Arachis duranensis
AACAAAGAATTAAATAGCAAGTATTTCCTTCTTTCATCACTGTCTTAGTTCTTTAAAACTCTCTAGTTAGCTCATCAATTTTATAGTGATAAACTAAAAGTCATTAAGAGAGATGAAAATCTGTTTGGTCAAGAAGGTAAAAACAATACATATTTAAACTAGATAAGTAACGAGGATCAAATTCTTTGTAACGTTACATGCATATTTAAACCAAATGCCTATTTCTGCTATTGACTGCTAGGAAAGAGTTAAAACAGTAGTATTAATTTGGTTTCAACTTTCAATAGGCATGCAGCTTTTCAATTTTCTTCTGAGTTTTATAAAAATGATTTGTAGCATGCTCTATGGATTATAATTAGCCAAACTTCAAAGATTTAGATTTGTATTACTAATTATGATATAAATGAAACGCTCGTATATGAAATAACATCAAATAGCATGCTATGGCAAACTATAATAGATGTAGTAAAAAATCAAGAACTAAAAATCAAAGAACATAATTAACTCAAATACGGAAAAGGAAAAAATAGAAACATTAAAAAATCATAACAAAAATCAAGAATCAAGAATAGCAACCAAGATAATACTAGAGAACTGCAGAAATATGCCAACCAAGAATCAAGAACAAATTAAAAATCATAGCTAAAATCAAGAACTAAAATACTTAGGAACAGACCAGAATTAACTCAAGAACAAAACAGAAAAATAAATAGAAGCAGTGAAAAATCAGACAAAAAAAATCAAGAACAACCTGAGTCAGAGGCTCCATTTTTGATAATGCAGACCGAGAGTGGCAGAGTACAGTGAGGAGTGGAGGAAGACGCGATGGCTGCCAGAAAGGGAGAGGCGCTGGACGACGACGGCTGGACGGGGTTCGACGATGGAGGGCGAAAGGGTTCGATGCGATGGCGCAGGGGATGAAGACGTTGCTACCTGCTGGCTCGATAGCGCAGCGAAAAATGGAAAGGAGTTAGGGATTTGCAGCGACGGAAGGGAGCAGCGGCAGAGGGAGCATCGACGGCGGGTTTGCAATGGCAAGTGAGCGGAGGGAGTCACCACCAAAGAGAGTCACCGCAAAAGGAGGGTTAGGAGTGCCGAAAGAGGGATTGCCGGCGAAGACATTCCGAGCGCAGCGCCGTTCTTCACGGAGTGTCGTCGTTGCGGTAAGGGCGTGGCACAATGAAAAAGGGTTACGGCGAGGCACAATGGAGTGTCGTCGTCGCGTTGGGGCTTTTGAAGGAGGAGTTAGGGCAGAGCTTACGGGTCTTTCTTTGAATGAAGAAGGATCTTTTTTTAATATGAAGTTATAACTCAGAAGGTGTACGAGCTTTTTAAAATTTTTTTGGAAACCTTTTTGCCATGCTTTTGAAGCGCGCCAAAAGGCTTGTAGGACATGGCTACGCTTTATAAACGCCACAATAATAAAACCTTGTTGTCACGCTTTAAAAGCGTACCGGTTTCTCTCTACGGATACGCTTTTTAAGCGTGGTAAAAAAACGTGGCCAAATCTCGCATCAATTGCCACTCTCATAAAAGCGTGGCTATTGACCTTTTTTGCCACGCTTTTGAAGCGTAGCAAAAAAAACATGACCAAATTCTATTCAATCGCCACCCTCATAAAATCGTGGCCATAGACTACTTTTAGCCACGCTTTTAAAGCGTAGCAAAAAAAAAAACGTGGCCATAAGCCATTTTTCTTGTAGTGTTTCGTTAATGGAATGCACAATATATACTTATATTCAATAAAAAAAAATGACCCAAAAATAATTAATCTCTTAACTCTTTTCATCTTACAAATATTTTCATTTTAAATCTAAACTCTCAACAAGAAATGGTCTCCCAATTGAAATTCCAAGGTGTGGCATATCTTAAAGGGCTTTGACGGTAATTCGAAAAGGAAAAGTCTAGGGAGGCAGCAGTTTTATTGAATTTTAACCAGCATGTAACCAGCAGAGAAAAGTGAGTCATTGAATGAAATCTCACACCAATCTCACACCATCAAATCATTATTGATGGGTAGTTGATGGCTAATAATCACAAATATTGCTGGCCCTCTAACATTGTTCATGTGAAAAATATGCATGTATCATCATGTATGTAACAAAGTGCCTTTTATAAAAATAATAAAAATAAATAAATATTTGTTATTTAATTAATTTGATAATGAACAGTCTAAGATCTGTTTCTTCTGTCTTGGGACTCAGATAGGGATCTTGGACATGGAAGCAGCTTGATTTGCGAGTGCCATATGATTTGTCTTTCACATGCAACCTAATTTAAACAATCGAGTTTAATACTAACATGCAACGTAACATAAGTAAGACAATTTTATAAAATTTCCCCTAATTAATAGACACAACTTTGATGTACTCACCACCCATGTGCATTTTGCTGTGCCAACTTCTCTCTTATTTAAACATTATTGAACAGAGTAATTAAGAAGCAACCCTTTTGGCCTTTCGGCTTAGCAAGTTTTAAAGGTTAGGTACCTAAGACTGGCGACGCATAATTGTGTAGTTATTAGTCAACGGGTCAAATACTCAAATACCATGAACATATCCGTACTAACATACTTGAACAAATTAAATTAAAGTTCTCACAATAAGATGATGACTAATTTTATGGTGGTTATGAGTTGATATTTAAATTTTGTTTCATTTATCTTTTTATAATAAATTTTAAAAATGATTTATTTTTATATTTTTTAAATTAAATATTAATTTTTAAATTTTTTATAAGTTAAATATTATTTTTTAAACATCATAGCAATTATCGACGATAATATGACATTAACATATTTTTGATAGGGTTATCATTATCTACAATTGGCCCTTAGTTAGGTTTTGTAAAAGAGAAAAATGTTTTTCATATTCACCTCTTTTTCACATCAAGCAAAAGTCATCACTATATATTTTGATGAATTTAACTAATATACGTTATAAAAGTATAAGTTAAGATTATTAATTAAAAAAATTACATGAAAAATTGTAAAACTTAAATTTTTAATATATTTGTAATTTATTTATTAAAATAAAAAATAAAAAGTTCTACTAATAATAGTTTTAAGTTGTATTTTTAAAATACATATTAGTTAAATTAAGAAAAATTATAAAAAGAAAAAAATGGCATAAAAAATACATAGATCTGTGGTTTAGTTGGTGGAGGCTTATGCCCTCATAGAAATTGATGAATCTTATTATAATGTAAAAATTAAATTTTCAGAATAATCCAGCCATCACTTATTATATTATATTATATCCTTAAATACTAGTAATGGGTAATAGACTAATTAATCATTTGTATCTTTTTGCCAAACAATAAAGATGTAATCCAAAAAGTGCTACCACAATAATAAGGTGATTGGTTTGAATTTTTATAATATAAAAGGGAGAGGGTAGGGAAGAGGAGGTGCATTGATTTCTACAGTGGCAAAAGATACGTATCCTTTTCTTAGTATTAAAATGGAACTTAGATGATTGGAACCATGAATAGCTGCTTCACCATATGTAGCAGATCCCGAAGTTCCTAGGATAGCAAGAAAATAATGACATTTCTAATATATATAAAACAATAAAATAAAAAGAAGAAAGAACATACTTTCTCTTATAAAAAACAGATTCGTTTGGTTTTGGTTACAGCTTATTTAGTGTAGACTACAAGTTTGATTGTTTGTTGAATGGACTATAATTATTTATTCCAAGATATAGTTAAACTTAAGAAACTAACCATTTATTTGAATATATCCAATTATCATCATTCACTTGAATTTGCAATTTTGCATTGTGGATACCCATTTATTTTTTTCCCCACTCAAAAGTCATCTAATTTAATCCCATAACTAAATAAAGGACTCTGCTGTAATTTCATCAAATTTAAGGAGAATTTAATGCAATTGAATGAAAAATTTATTATGGTTGGTCTTGAATCTATGCCTACAAAGCAGACAAACAGAGTAGCACATGGTTGTATTGAAGCAATTTAATATACCGTCTTATAATCTTAATAGTAAGATACAAAAGCTAAAATCCTACTCCCACAGGTACCACCACATTTAATCTCATTTAGAAGTGACAAAAAAAGCATAGTAGATCAACAAAGAAATAAGAGTCCAGTTTTGGTTTTAGGTTGTCCGTCTACTTTAAATCAGACACAAAGAAGTCATCATGATTCATGATCTAGTTCTAAGTTACATAGATTATATTACGAGTTTTATATTTTTTAAAGATATAACTATTAAATAGTTTATAAAACGAGATATTTTTATTTTTTGAACTAATTTTTATAGTTAATTTAAATTTATTCAATCTTAATTATAATATAGTATTATAATCTATTCAATTTTTGTTGGTCATTTGCTTACACATATTCACATACTAAAAGACTATTTATAGTGAGAAAAATTTATTACAAATATGACATCTTTTAAAGATATAATCTCTAAATAATTTATAATGTTAGATATTTTTCACCTTTAACTGCAATAATCTATCTCACTGGCTTGTGGATATTGTCAGTTTTGACATTCTGGGTCTTACAATTTTATTCTTGATAGTAGAAATGATAATAAAACTCACAACACTTACCCATTAAAATGCGTTCATAAGGGAGATGTCTGCACATTCTTATAAGTTATATTTCATTATCCTTTTTAACTGATGTGAGATTTCACATTTCACCCCTAATAGAATTCAACGTCCTTGTTAGCACAAAGATTTTAATACTGTCTCTAATACCATATGTAACCGCACAATCCACCCGCTTGTAGATATAGTCTGTTTTGGTACTCCAAGCATCATATTTTTGTTATTGATGGTAAGAATAATGACAAATTCTCCATATTCACCTATTAAAATGCGTCCACAAATAAATACGTATCCACATCCTTATAAGACATGTTTTATTCTTCTCTAATTGATGTGAACTTTTATATTCCACAATTGTCACTTCTAACTAATCCTAACTCTAATTTTTCTAGCCCATGACCCATCCTACCATTGCACTCACCACCGCACTAGCTACCACCACCTCCTTCCTCCACCTTATCACCACGTCCACTCCCATACTCCTACTAAATTATTTTTTATCGTCACCACCACCTCGTCTCTTGTCCTCACTCTTACCCTTACCTTTGTCACCAACAAGAACAATATAACACACTCTACCATTCAATATCATTTCGTTACCATTGCTTCTGTCGCAAGTCTATCACCACTTAATCCTTCAAACACTTCATCAATAATAACCAGTTTTTAAATTTATTTAGAGAGAAAGAAAGAGAGAGAGAGAGATGTGAAAAGCAAGATGAAAGCAACTGTGTCCTGTGTTGGTGGGAGTACTTCTGTCTCTTTCAAATCTCGCCACCCTTCTTTAGAACGCTTTCTTGGATATCTCTTCACTTTCGATGATTGCAAGAAGAAGTCGACTGAAGGACTGAAAGAAGAAGGAGGAATTTTTAGGAAGTTACTTTTGCTCTTAGCAAGAAAATGAAAAAACATGGAGGATTAGGAGTTGGACTGATGATGATAAATTGAAATAACGATATAGGATCGAAAGTGAGGTTTTAAAATTGAAGTAAGAGTTTAAGATAAGTTGAGAAATTTTTAGTTTATAAATATTATTTTTGTCAAAGATGAATTTATTCAAACATTAACGTCTCTTAATAAGAATACTATTTTAAAAATTTATTGTAATATTAGAGAATTTTAAAAATAAAAAATCATTAAAAATAATTTTAAAAATAAAAAATTATTGAAAATAATTTTAATTTTAAACAAAATTCTTGATAACCATAACAAAACTTTATCCCATTTTTAATTAACCAAGTAATACATATTGTTACGGCCTGACCCAAAGGAAACTTGGGCCGACCCGACCTACTAACCACCCGACCTGAACGGTCGGATGAGGCACTCATATCCGACCCGAACACGCGTCCGGGACAGCTGGCCGCCACAGCTGTACAAGGAAACTTCGAGGAAGGTGGGTTCTGCCCTCGTGGGACCCACATCTGACATAGTATATAAGGGGAGGGTCCTACCCCTCCCCCAAGGTACGTCACACATTCCACTTAACCTATTTCTCGCCTGCACACTAACTGACTAGAGCGTCGGAGTGTCTTTGCAGGTGACACCCCCTCTTTCCTCAACGAGAGTTCGGCTTCCCGGCAGATCCGATCCCAGGACAATCACGAACGAAACGTTCCCACCTCCTCAAACCTCCACCTAAACCGTTCGGAAACCATTCGCGGAAGGGGGAAACGCGCACCTCTTTGTCGTTGCGAGCCAGGGCATCCTGAGCCGAGTTACCGACCTCATCGGCCACAACCCCCTGCTCGGAAGTGGCCTTGCTCTTGTCCTCGGGGGGAGCAGCCGACTTCTCATTGGCCGCCTCATCGTCACTTGCGCACAAAAAGGTATGGAACAAGTCAGGGAGACCCTTCACCTCGGCAGACATCCCCACTGTAACAGGACAAGAAGATTGTTTAGTCACAGTGGAGTATTGGAAAAAGCAAGAAACAAAAGTAAAGCTCAAGTTAAAACTGCTCACAAATATAGTTCCGACCGACTTCCCGATCACCCATGAGGAGGCGAGGATTCACATGATTCCTCCCGAAGACTACCAATAACACGTCGGCAATCTTCCTATCCACGGCGGACATACCCTTATAGGACACTTTAATAAAGGCATTGGATCCCGCCCCGAAGCTCCAATACGTCGGGATGAGGCGTTCCCCTCTAACGACAACCAGAAAGGATGACGACCTTTGACGGGACGCACCTTGAAATACTTATCTTTGAACCCGTGGTAGGAGTCCTCAAACAAGCCAAAAATCCTCTGACTTTGGGCAGATCGGAAGGACATGAATCCCTTCTTATGTTTCCCTTCCTTCCAAGGGTTTGTAAGGTTGAAAAAGAAAAGAAAAACGTCCACAGACACCGGCAACTCGAGATATTCACAAACCATCTCGAAACAGCGGATTGAAGCCCAACTGTTCGGATGCAGCTGCGACGGTGCCATGGAAATCCGGCCCAGAAGAGCCATTTGGAAGGCGGAGAAAGGAATACGAACCCCCACTTGAGTAAACATGGATTTATAGAACAAAATCCAGTCGGCAACTCAGGGAGCATTGAAGTTGATCTCATATAAACGCTCGTGGGGAGCCGGGACGTAGACATCGTAGTTAGACTCCTCGTCGGTACCGCCGCATAAGTACTCATTTTGGCAGAACTCGGTGAGCTCATCCTCGCCCATTTGATTGGGGGAGTCCCTCAGGTCAGAAACCACCTAGGCGTAGGGATCGTATGCCGCGGGAGAAGGGGAAGCCCGGGAGGTGATGCAAGCCATACCTACACGGGGGACCATCCAGTCAGTCTAAGAGGTCGGGTACTCGGAGTGAATGCAGAAGCTATACTCAATCTATTCTGCAACTAAGACTAAACACGGCTAAAAGATAAGACCCAAACAAATCCTACCCTAGAATGGCAACCTCCCCCTAATACACCTACTTAGGGCCTAAGATCATGCAAAGCAAAAACAAACGGCATGCACAAAAAGGAAGCAATGGCAGAAGCAAAGGAACAACGAAAGAGGATAAGAAAGATGCACAATTACCTGTACTGATAGTAAAGATCCGAAAGGAAGACAACAACAACGCCTTGGAGCTGCTGAGGGAGAAGAAGATGGGGATAGCTAAATTGGAAACGAAGGGATAAACGCCAAATGAATACCAAAGGCGTCACAAAACTGTTTTAAAACTACCACCAAAAGGAGCGCGAAAGCCGAGGGACATATCAGTCTTTGCACGAAGGATTTTAAACCCATTATGAGCATTTAATGCTCGACACGAAGAATGAGGCGATGAATGATCGCCCCAGCAACAAACAGGCATGCGCGCAAGAGGCGCGTCCCCCCACGGACGGCTGACTTGGCGACAACGCATGAGATCGGAGACAACCGACCTGAACGGTCAGATGAGGCACTCATATCCGGCCCGAACACGCGTCCGGGACAGCTGGCCGCCACAGCTGTACAAGGAAACTTCGAGGAAGGTGGGTTCTGCCCTCGTGGGACCCACATCTGATATAGTATATAAGGGGAGGGTCCTACCCCTCCCCCAAGGTACGTCACACATTCCACTTAACCTATTTCTCGCCTGCACACTAACTGACTAGAGCGTCGGAGTGTCTTTACAGGTGACACCCCCTCTTTCCTCAACGAGAGCTCGACTTCCCGGCAGATCCGATCCCAGCACAATCGCAAACGAAGCGTTCCCGCCTCCTCAAACCTCCACCCGAACCGTCCAGAAACCGTCCAACCGAACACATGATTTCAACAAAATTTTCTAAATTTGGGTAATAGATGATTCTATAATCTATATAACAAGAAAATACCCATAAATCATAAAAAAGATCACAAATCACAATAATAAAATATACAATAATTCTAAAAAGTAATTAGTCCTCTCTCTCGTCTCTCCTTAAATCTCACCCTCATAAAAACTTTATTTTTCAATTGGAATCACTCATGTAGAATTATATAAAATTGAATACTAAACAGTAATGGTTAATATGAAGTAAAATGAGCTGTGATAATCCTAAAAATAGTTTTGTTTTTTAAACTTCTTCTTTTTTTTTTAGATTGAGCAACAAATTATTTTATTCTTTCTTTTCTTTTCTTTTTTTCTCTATAATTCTATCTCACTTCACTTTTTTTGTTTCTTAGAGAATCTGCAAAATTATTTCTCCTAATAATAAGTGAAAGAAAATAAATCCTTAGCAAAATCAGTGAAGATATTATAGAAAAACTTAATAGTATATAATACAGAGAAAATATAACATATTAACCAAAGTTCAAGGAAAAATCAGTGATATTTATGTGTGTCTATATATATTATTACCTAACTTTTACTAAAGACAATTTAAGTAGATCTTTTTATTATTATTTTAGAAAGTTGATGTTTTTATATGTTAAGACTTGGAATTAAATTTATTTTTCTGGCCTCATCATCAATTCATCATCATATGCAATGAAAGTGGGTTCCCCACTCAATGCCAATATGCCATATTTTGTTTGTTTATTTATTTATTCCCTCATATGATTTTAAGCATGGACACAATTTTGACCATATACAATTAAACACTGTTTTTGTGGTGGGTTTAATCACTGCATTTTATTTAAAGTTGCTCAGCTGCTTCAAGGTGGAAATCTTTGTGGAACCCACCCTCTGAAGTTCCACCCAAAAAATCCCACCCACCCAAATAACTGTAAAGTAACTACTCTACCTTCTTTCTCCTTATAAGTTATAACAAAATAGAAATAAGGAGTTTGTTATATAGAGATAGAGATGGATTAATTGGTTGTACTTATTAGTCTTTAATTTGATCTAGTACACTTAGTAGAGTTATATCATTGTGTTTTCTTTCTAATTATTATATGAGATGTACGAAAATTAAAATACATTTCATATAAAATATGTGTACGTTTTAATCTAATAATAATACATAGGATATATAACCATAATATTTAAAAATGAATACATTAGTCTACATACCAAAGACACCATGCATTATTGGTAATATAAATGTAACACTTATTGTTATCATCCAACATAATTAACAAAGTAGGTTAAGATTTGGTAACTCTCTCTTGGACATGATCAGATTCCAAGAGT
>NC_029781.3:51313950-51334135 GCF_000817695.3 Arachis duranensis
TCTCCTCCCATTTTTTTTTTCTATTTTTCAATGTTAACTTATTGCTCATCTTCAATACTGCTTTCAGTTATCGATACAAATTTAATTCAAATTGAAAATAGATTGACTGTATTTCTACTTTAGAAGTTTTAACAATACAATTAATGAAGATAAATACGTGATTAGTTGTTACTAGCATGGGTTTCAGTTATTTCTTTGTTATTCTTCGTTTTTTTTTTTAGTAAAGTGATAAATAAAATGCCTGAAATTTATATTTCAAATAAATTAATTATTGAAAAATAAAGTACCAATAAAATATAGTAAATATAGATAAATTAATTTAAATTAAAACCTAGCTTCTACTTTAATTATAAAAATTAATTTAAAAATAATAAATCTATATATACTAAGACTTTATTAGTTTTTTTTTTTGAAAATTAATCTACTCAAAATATAAATCTTTAGAGGCTTATTTTTTATTTTACTTTTCTTTTTTAAAGCCAGCACGAAAATCAGTATGGTTCTCGCAGTGGTGGAGCTAGTACATGAGAAGGGAATTGAAGCAATACTCTCCCTTCCCAATTAATAACTTTTACAAATTAAGTCTTTAATTTTTTAATTTAGTCTCCTTAATTTTTTTCATCTTATATTTTTTTATGTTGATCTCTTACAAACAATGTTTCTAGCTCCGTTTCTCCATTCACGACAATCTAACCATAATATATTTTTTTAATTTTCATTCGCTGTTACCAAATGCTTCATCTATAACTACTATATATGTAATTAAAGGAGGTTCCATGGCATAGATTGCAAAAAGTATCTATACATATAGATATTATTTGGCATCATTTTTATGCCAACACTTGGCATTATGAAATTTGTGCAATTCTTAAATGAAATAAGATAACTGACATGGATCAGAAAATATAATAATTTGTTTTGTAATTAAGTTTTAATTATAGAATTAATTTTTCTTATTGAACCACCAACTTGAACTATATATCAGTTAAAACTTCGTTCTTAATATTTTTGTAACCCAATGGCAACGGTTTTTTTATTTTTTTAAAATACAATTATATGTATATTTCTTTTCACTTTAATTATAGAATTAATCATATGTATATTTTTTTAAAATACAACTTCGTTCTTAATATTTCTTAATATTTTTGTTGTTATTGTTGTTGTAACTTTAGCCAATGCAAAAATAGTTCTCAATAGAAGTAAAATATTGAAGCAATAATAAAAAATAAATTAATGTTAACAAACTATGATTTTATGATCTTTTAAGAAAAAATAATTAATAGGTATCTAATATTTTATGATTTTTGGTTCTTTTAACAAATTATGAATAAACAATCATTACCAAATGTAATAATAGATTCACAAGTTAAATAAATAAATGTGTAGCTCAAATTTCTTAATATTTAACATATTAATTTTTTGTATTATCTTCAAAATATTTTACTTCTAACAATTACTTTTTTTTATTAATTAATTAAAATTACTTCAATGATAATAACAATAAAATTGAATTTTACAAAAAGTTTAATTTCAAATCAATTTCAATATTTGTATCGGATGAAGTTTGAAATAAAAAACAAAATCGTGAAATAGAATAAAAAAATTAGAACTAAAGTGAAAAGAAATATGTCCATAATTATATTTATAAAAACAAATTAAGGGAAAAAAATTTGCTCCGATCCCATATTTTTACTTGTTACTGTTAATAAGAAAGAAACTTTAATAGGTCCGTTAACCACATTTTAAAAGCAAGAACAACTTGCCAACAGAAAAAGAAAAAAGAAAAACACTCCCGTAATTAAAATTTATTAATTGCAAGACAAATGACTCCACTAGTCATATCAATGATTTCGGGTATATTATTACCATTTGAAACATTAAAAACACATTTTGAGTTTTTTGAACGTTTTTATTTTTGTTTGACAACTTTTTTGTTTTTTGTTTTTTTTTCTTTGTGATCGCAGATGTAATTTTATATTCAAATTACGTTTACAAAAATAGAAAGTTATAGTTTTTGCGTTTAATAATTAGCGTTTAACTATTAATTTTAAAAATTTATTTTCTTTCTATTAATAATATCTTTTGTATATAGTATTATTTTATTTACGGAGTATGCGCATTTTCAAGAGTCTGTACATAGTTTTTTTTCAAATATATAAAAAAATTTTCAATGGGGTCATATTCCCGAAAATTTATAAGTGTCTGGTCACACTTACGTTGTAGGGTTAACAGAGTATCGAGTCTCAACTTGGAACACGTGGTGACAAGCCACGGTACTTTACCCAGGAAAACTCATATCTCAGATAATCATTTCATATCCATTCATAAACATTTCATATAAATTCATTTTGGCCATATCGTCACTTATACATCATATAATTGCACTTTTATACATACTCAACATAACCCGGAGCAAGTGAGGCGAAACCACAACTCTTGCGTCTACCCGGGGAGCCTCTATACTAACCAACCTGGAGCAAGTGGGGCAAGACCACAACCCTTGCATCTACCAAAAAGGTACATTCTCATATGCCCAGGAGGAACAAAGAAGGGGATTCTAACCTCCTACCATCTCGCTAGGGGCAATTTTACAATACCAGGAGGAACAAAGAAGGGGATCTTCACCTTCCACCATCTCCTGGGGTCGCACTTTCGAAAAAGAGTAATCAGATATAACATTTATTCTTTTCTTTAGCCAGTTTTTAATTTAAGTAGTATATATATATATATATTCATTACTAGGCTTACTAACAAAATCTAGGACCCAAAGAATGAAAATAGAAATTTAGAGGTTTAAAAATCATGTTTAAAACACAAAAATCTCATTTGCTGAAAACAGGGGTCACGCGTATGCGTGGGAGTGCATTTACTGAAATGTCATGTGTACGGAAGCTACCCTACCCGAATAGGTTGGTCGTGTCGCACGCAGTGGTCGCGTACGCAAGTAATGCAGAATAGCAAAAATGTTGAATGCTGCAGAATTTTCAGCTTTACCCTCCAAACTTTCGACGCACATAACGTTTTTATTTCAAAACATTTTTCATCCATTTTTCGAACGACATAAACATCACGGACCCAATTTTCCTTTGAAACAAGTTTGAAATAATTTGGAGGTCTGAAAGCCAAGTTATGACTCGCCAAAGTTCAACCAAAAACCAATTTTTCACAAAAAAAACCTTCAAACCTCAATTTTCAATAAAAGCCAAACTCAACTCCAAACTTCTATATCCATATTCAGTTCAGCAACATAACATGGCATACCAATACAGCATTAAATTCCCCACCATCATACCATATTTAGTCTTAAGTCAATTTTACACCATTTCATACATAAATTTCCTCAACTAACTAACAAGGTCCTCAATCATTCATCATATACACATTCAATTCTTTTAGCACCTTACTAACCATTATTAAAGCATCATATACATTCCATACGTCATCCCCCATTATCAAACAACAACCAACCCCCAACTAAATTTAGAATTATTCTCAATGCAATAAACAATTTAACATACACATGCATTCATTCATATCCTATGGTCACCTAGCCTAATAGTTTTCACAGGACATTATATATTAAATACGAGAAACCTAAATCATACATTGGCCAGTTTCTCCCTAAGCTCAAAAACACCAAGAATTCAAGCTTCAAGATTCCCAATCAACTTCAATGACTCCAACCACCAAGGGTTTATTCCAAGAGCTCCAATTCACTAATTCAAACTCCAATATAACATAATTTCAATCTAATTCATACAATTCACTAAATTAGTACAAGGGTATACAAAATTTGACAAACCACAAGAGTTTAGAGTTTCCTTACCCTACCCATTGATGATTGGAGTATAATCCAACAATTATCCAATGTTAGATTGCACCTAAACCACCAAAATCACCAAAATTGGACAAATCACAAAGGTTCTTACCACTTTTTTTGGATAAAAATGAAGAGGACTCCGAGACAAATGCCTAGCTACAAACGGATCGACAGTCGGAGCTCCAGATTAAGAGATATGGTAAATAGAAGTGAGAAGTGAGGGTTAGGGTTCTTCCTTGGTGTTCCTCGCCAAATTCAGTGTGAAGCTCCAAATGAAGGGGTTTGGAGTGCTGAAGCTTGGCCAAGAGATGGTTATATGGGTTGGGCTTGGGCTCAACGTAGGTCCGTGATAAACCACTATTTTATGGTTTATATTGTGTTTAATTGTGTGAGTTTATCATGATCCTTACCCACTTATTCATTAATTTAGCATGCATTTGTATTTCCTTTCTGAAATTATTAGATGATTGAAAACTGCTCCCTAGAGACTTTTAATTATGCATTTTAATTCTTCTTTATTCCATTCGATGCCGTAATCTGGTGTTAAGTGTTTCAGGCTTTATAGGGCATGAATGAGTTGGAGATTGGAAAGGAAGCTAGCAAAAATGGAAGGAACACGAGAAATCGAGGAGATAACCAGCGAGAAGTGACGCGGCCGCATGGCTCACGCGTTCGCGCGAAAGAGAAGAAATCGCAGTGACGCGGCCGCATGGCTCACGCGACCGCGCAGATTGGAAAAGCACAAGTGTCGCGGAAGCGTGGACGACGTGAACGCGTGGCAGGGAAAAACGCGAATGACGCGTCTGCATGGATGACGCGATCGCATGACATGCGCGATCTGCATAATCTGCAGAATTCGTTGGGGGGCGATTTTGGACCCTATTTTGACCCAGTTTTCGGCTCAGAACAGCAGACTAGAGCCAGAGAACATGCAGAAACCAGGGACAACAATTCATTCTAGACAGTTTTAGTTTTAGATCTAGTTTTTACTCCTCCTCTAGGTTTTTCTCTCTACACATTCATAGTTCTTAGGATTTTATTTTTCTACCACTTTTTGCATTGGGATACTGAGAAGAGTTATTACTTCATCAAGACTTCGTCATTCTAGTTCATTTTCTTTACTTGGCTTTACTCTTCCATGTCCTTTGCTTTGTTTAATTTTACCATTGGAATATTTTTAGGATTATTTAATACAAGAATTACTTTTATTTTTAATTGATTATTTTGATTTTTATTTACAATGTCTTTCTTCAATTCCCTTTCATATGTTATGAATTTTACATTCACAATGAGCGAGTAGTTCCCTAACTTGATGGGGAGTTGATTGAAAGGAACCCTTGAGTTGGAAGGCTTAAAAGAAAGATTGTAATTGGGTTTATTGTTGGATTGCTCTCTAGTCACTAACACCTATCCCTTTTAATTAAGTGGGTTGCAACTTGTGAACGGACGTAGCATTCCGACTTGTTTGACTTTCCCTTACCTAGTAAGAGATAACTAAACATGATAACCTTTAATTATCAATTAATCTAGAGAGTAATTCAACAATACTGGGACTTCCAACTAATTAACTCCCAGTCAAGGCTTTTATTTACATTATTCAAATTCTCCAATTTTTTTCTGTTTACTCAACTCAAACCTTTTTGAAAACATCTGATTAATAAAATAGCACACTTTTCTGCAACTCGTTGGGAGATGACCTGGGATTCATACTCCCAGTATTTTAATTTTAAATTTCTGTGACACCTTTCTAAATTGATAAGTGGATTTCTGGCGAGTTAAGAACTATAGTTGCAACGTATATATTTTAATAATTTTTTAATTCGCCAATTTATGCCCGCATCAATTTTTGGCGCCGTTGCCGGGGAGTTGCAATAGAGTGCTAGAGTTATTAATTAGAATTTATTTATTTGCATTTTATTTTATTTTTGTCACTATGAGCTGTACGTTTCTTTCGTTAAATGACGCGTTCACTTCCTGATCCAAGCTTGCCAGTATTTGACCCTGAAATTGAAAGAACTCTTTCACGTATAAGGCAAGCTCGGCGTCGACGACTCCTCTTTGAGGACAAACTTGAACCGTCATCTAAGGAAGAAACAAGCTCCCTCTCTACTGATCCAGTTCATTTACATGCAGGTGACATGGCAGCGCCCAGAAGAGTCACTATCCAGGAGGAAGGAGCCCCTGATTTTACGCTCCAACCATTCCAGGCATACCACCCAGCAGTAGCTGTAGATTTTGAATTAAAGTCTTCACTACTCAACTTGATGCCCAAGTTTCATGGCTTACCTGCTCAAGAGCCTATCAAGCATCTTAGGGATTTCCAGAATGCTTGTTCTACTGTTAAGCGTAATGGCACTGATAAAATCTCCATTCTGTTGAAAGTCTTCCCGTTTTCTCTTGAGGGAAAGGCAAGAGAGTGGTACTACACTCAACCCCTAGCAAATGTATCCAACTGGGATACACTCAGAAAAGAATTTTTGGAAAAATTCTTTCCATCTGAAGTTACTGATAAATTGAGGAAAAATATTTCCACAATTGTTCAGGATGACAACGAGACTCTCTTTGAATACTGGGAGCGCTTCAATAATATTCTGGAAGCATACCCCCACCACAGGATTGACAAGATAGTGTTACTCAGTTATATCACATAGGGCATGAGGCCCCAAGATAAGACCACATTGGAAAGTGCTAGTAATGGGTCTATGAAGAAGTACAAGACCACTGATGAGGCATGGCAATTGATCAGCGACTTAGCTGAATTTACTAGGAACCACAGGCAGAAACAAGGCCGTTCAAAAGCTACTGCAAAAGTATCCTCTAGCAGAGAGACTGCTGCTCTAGCTCAGAGTATCTGTGAAATGACCAACTTACTGAAGCAGATGCAATTAAATCAACAACAAGTTCAGCAAGCTCAACCTTCCCCACCACAGCAAAGCCAACAGTTAGTCCCACAGAGAGTTTGCGGAGTCTGTGCTGATTATAGCCATTATACCGATGAATTCCCGCAGCTCCAACAGGAAGACAACATGGTGGCATCCACTCATAACTTCTATGACTGCCCCAACCAAGGGTACAATCAAGGTGGAAATCATAACCATGGATGGCAAGACAATTCTAACCAGAATTGGAGGGACAACAATAACAGAGGAGGCAGAGATAATCAGGGAAATCAGAGGTGGAATAATAACCACAACAGGCAGCAGAATCAATCTTACAGAGCACCTCACCTGAGGTAATTCCAAGGACCACAGAATACCCAATAGCAGACCTCTCAATTTACTCATCCTTCTTCATCTCCTAATGAAGAGTTACTACAATCTTTTGAGTGGAGACAATAGACCATGGAAAATATTATGAATAGCATTAATGCCAGTCTAAATGGTCTAACCTCTACTTTGCAAGCTCTTGTTTCACAGATTGGATCAATGCGAAATTCCAGTAACCAACCCTCAAGCTCTGGTGGACTCCCCTCTCAACCATTACCCAACCCAAAGGGTGGTATTAATGCCATCACCCTAAGGTCCGGAACCACATTGCAAGAGAGGAATCAAGAAGAACCAACTCCATCTGAACACACCTCAGCTGAAGAGGTAGTGAAAATAGAAGATGTTGAAGAAGAAAAGAGCATGCAAGACATGGCTGAAGAAGAAGACACCAAATCACAGGAAGAAGCACCAAAGGGTGCAGACACTATAGAGGACACCGTTCCTATTCCATTTTCACAACTTGCAAGGAAGCCCAGGAAACAGTTGGAACCTGATCCCAAAATGGTAGAAATATTCAAAAAGCTTGAGGTAACTGTTCCTCTTTTTGATGTTATTCAACAGGTACCTAAATATGCAAATTTTCTAAAAGATTTGTGCATACATAAAGACAAAATTAATGAATTAGAAACTATTCCTTTAGGAAGTTTTATATCTGCTTTAATGGGAAATTTACCTGAAAAGTGTAGTGACCGAGGTCCTTGTATAGTTAGTTGTACTATTGGTGGTGTAGTAATTTATGATTGCATGTGTGATTTAGGAGCATGTGTTAGTATAATGCCTTTATCTGTATATGATGTTTTGAGGCTCCCTCCCTTAAAAAGGTCGGCAGCTCGTTTTGTGTTAGCAGATAAAAGCATTATTACAGTGGCTGGAGTTGCTGAAGATGTTTTAGTGAACATTAAAGGGCTCACATTCTCCACTGATTTTTATATCTTGGAGATGCCCCATAATGACTCAGATAAGCCATCATCAATCCTACTTGGGAGACCATTCCTGAAGACATCAAAATTCAAATTGGATGCTTTTTCAGGAACATACTCTTTTGAAATAGATGGCCAAATGGTAATCTTCAATCTGAATAGAGTCATAAACAATCCTCCAGAAGATCGTTCTATCTTCCAGTGTGACATCATAGATGAAACCATAGCTGAAGTTCACCAGGAAGAGTTTGAGGATAAGTACATAGGACAAGGTCCAAGTGTGGGGAATTCTGAGGACAATGCAGGTACTCTACCACTGCCACTAGTTCCAGATAATCCAGAGCCAGACCATGACCAGAAGTTGGAATTGAAACCCCTCCCTCCACACCTCAAATATGCTTACCTTGAGGACCAGCGGAAGTTTTCAGTTATCATTGCATAGGACCTCACTCCTGAACAGGAAGAGTAGTTACTTAGTGTGCTGAGGAAGCACAAGAAAGCAATTGGGTGGAGTTTAGCAGACATAGTAGGCATCAATCCTCAAGTTTGTGAGCACAGGATATTTTTAGAAGATGGAGCAAGACCTGTTCGTCAACCCCAAAGAAGACTGAACCCCACTATTTTAGAGGTTGTCAAGAAGGAAGTGACCAGACTATTAGAGACAGGTATTATCTACCCCATCTCAGACAGTGAATGGATGAGCCCAGTACAAGTGGTGCCCAAGAAGTTTGGAGTAACTACAGTGAAGAATGAGCATGGAGAGCTCATAGCAACCAGAGTACAGAACGCCTGGAGGGTCTGCATTGATTACAGGCGTCTCAACCAAGCTACTCGTAAGGATCACTACCCTCTTCCATTCATTGATCAAATGCTGGATCGCATGTTAGGTAAATCACATTATTGCTTTTTAGATGGTTACACAGATTATTTCCAGATTCATATAGCTCCTGAGGATCAGGAAAAGACTACCTTTACATGTCCTTTTAGGACTTATGCTTACAAGAGAATGCCTTTTGGCCTGTGCAATGCACCAGCTACCTTCCAGAGGTGCATGATGAGTCTTTTCTCTGATCTTATTGAGGACTGTATGGAGGTTTTTATGGACGATTTTAGCGTTTATGGTGATCCTTTTAGCCTTTGCTTAGATTGATTATCTAGAGTATTAGATAGATGTGTCAATACAAACCTTGTATTAAATTTTGAAAAATGTCACTTTATGGTAAAACAAGGGATTGTACTGGGACATGTTGTATCTAATACTGACATTTCTGTAGATCCAGCAAAGGTGGATGTTATTTCTAGTTTGCCTTACCCCTCTTCTGTGAGGGAAGTCCATTCATTCCTTGGCCATGCAGGTTTTTACAGGAGATTTATTAAGGACTTTAGTAAGGTAGCACTTTCCTTATCCAGATTACTACAGAAGGATATTGAGTTCGAGTTCAGTGAGGATTGCAAACAAGCGTTTGATAAGCTGAAGACCGACCTGACCCAAGCTCCAATTGTAAGAGGACCAGACTGGAACCAGCCGTTTAAAATCATGTGCGATGCTTCCAACCATGCAGTAGGAGCAGCGCTGGCTCAGTGTGAAGGTAAGGATCCTTTTGTTATTGCTTATGCATCTAAGACTTTAGACACTATCCAGTCCAATTATACTACTACTGAGAAAGAGCTTCTTGCTATTATTTTTGCTCTGGATAAATTCCGAGCTTATTTACTTGGTACTAGAGTAGTAGTGTATTCGGACCATGCAGCTTTAAAGTATCCATTAGCTAAAAAGGAGTCCAAACCAAGGCTCATACATTGGATACTGCTATTACAAGAATTTGATTTAGAAATAAAGGATAAGAGTGGTAACGAGAATCTAGTGGCAGACCACTTGAGTCGCCTTGAGCACATTAAGGATGATTCTACTCCTATAGATGATAATTTTCCATTTGATAACCTGCAAGCAGTATCTGAAGTAGTCCCTTGGTACGCACCTGTAGCTAATTATCTAGTTAGTCGCACATTTCCTCCACACTTTTCTAAGCATCAAAGAGACAAGCTGAAAAGCAAGTCTAAATATTATATATGGGATGGCCCATATTTATGGAGATGTGGCACTGATCAGGTAATTAGACGTTGTGTGCCTCAATCAGAATTTCAGTCCATTTTAGAGGCCTGTCACTCATCTGAGAGTGGAGGACATTTTGGCCCTCAAAGAACAGCTAGAAAGATTTTAGAATGTGAATTCTGGTGGCCTACTCTTTTTAGAGACGCTGCTGAGTTTTGTAAATCTTGTCTCCCATGCCAAAAATTTGGTAATATATCCAGGAGGGATGAGATGCCTCAACAAATTATGCTTTTCTGTGAAATTTTTTATGTTTGGGGCATTGACTTCATGGGTCCATTCCCAAATTCTAATGGTTATTTTTATATATTGTTAGCTGTGGATTATGTTTCCAAATGGGTGGAAGCAATTCCTACCTGCACTGATGATGCTAACACTGTTGTTTCCTTTGTGAGAAACCATATTATTTGCTGCTTTGGATCACCACGAGCAATCGTGAGCGATCAAGGCACCCATTTTTGTAACAGGAGACTAACAGGATTAATGAAGAAGCATAGGATAATTCATAAGGTTGCAACAGCTTACCATCCTCAGACCAATGGGCAAGTCGAGGTGTCAAATAGAGAGATAAAGCGTATCTTGCAGAAGATAGTCAAACCTCATAGAAAAGACTGGAGCCCCAGGCTACAAGATGCACTATGGGCATATAGGACAGCATATAAAACACCCATTGGGATGAGTCCTTTCCGCTTAGTTTATGGAAAAGCTTGTCATCTCCCAGTTGAAGTAGAGCACAGAGCCTTTTGGGCAGCTAAGGAGTCCAACATGGGAATTGAGAAAGCCGGAGTTGAAAGGAAGTTGCAACTGTAAGAACTGGAGAGCCTTCGCCTAGAAGCTTATGAGAACTCAAGAATATACAAGGAGAAGATGAAGGCTGTACATGATCAGCACATCAAGAGAAAAGAGTTCCAGCCTGGGGATTTAGTCTTCCTTTACAAATCTCGACTGAGGCTCATGCCAGGCAAGTTGAGATCAAGATGGGAAGGTCCATACAGAGTAGAGAAGGCCGAACCATACGGAGTTTATCACCTAAGCCATCCTTCAAGCTCTGAACTCATCAAAGTTAATGGACAACGTCTGAAGCTGTACCATGGCGAGACGATGCAGAAAAATAAAGAGCTTGAGATCTTCCTCTTGGAATATCCCCACATGGCAGAAGATTGAGCTAGTGGAGCGTCCAACTTACGGATGTTAAAGCAAAGTGCTAGGTGGGAGACAACCCACCATGGTATGATCGTTCTTTTCTTTATTTTTAGTTTTTCTATTTAATAACTCTTCTCTTTATCAGCACATTTCGTGCATCTGCATTTGCATAATTAAAAAAAAAGCCACGCGATGCGACCGCATCAGTGACGCGTCCGGGTCGAAAGGAGAGGGGAGAAAATAAAAACAAACAAAGAGTCACGCTGGAGCGTGGCATGAGGCGTGCCAGTGGCACAATTCGTCCCACGCGACCGCATCGCTGACGCGTCCGCGTCATATGGGAATAATGGCCCCCCACGCGACTGTGTGCCCCACGCGACCGCGTGCCCTGATTTTCGACGTAAAAAGGGGTGCACAACGAATTATTGTGCGAGAGTGGTGCTGGATTAGTGCTGGACACACAATCCCTATCACTCGACCGCGTCACTGACGCGTCTGCGTCATTCCTTTCTGAAGCCCACTCACGCGATCGCCTGCCCAACGCGATTGCGTCACCCCAAATTTGGCAAATATATAAATTCGAACAGAGAGTTGTGCAGGCGGGAGGCTGCACTCGCGCCAGAAGCATAACATGGGTCACGCGACCGCGTGACCAACGTGACCGCGTTAACTGAATTCAAGCGCAATCACGCGAACGCGTTCCCCACGCGGCCGCGTCGCTTGCGCCGCACAGCTCAACCTAAATTGCCAAAATATCTTATCTTTCTCTTCTCCAAATCCTAATTTTTCTTTTCCCTCCTTATTTCTTCCTTCTCCCTTCTTCCTTCTATCTCACCTTTCACTCTCTCTCACCTCCATTAACAAGGTTTTATTTTCTTCTTCCCTCCTTCCTTTTCTATCATTCTTCTTATTTATATGTTATTTTCTTTTCTTTTCTTTTTATTTTCATTATCCATCTTTTCTTTCTTCTTCTTTCCTTTTTACATGGCGTTAGAAATTTATTTGAGTCATTATTCCTCATTATATGCTTGTGGATTGTTGCAAATTGTTTGGCAATTATATATTATTTTCTTTAAAGGGTTGCTTGCATGTTTACTTTAATACTTTCTATACCTTATTTCCCATGCATGCTATGTGTTTGTGAAAAACCCATATGGCATTATGCACCTCTCTATTATACTTTCTACTATTCAATGCTTGCTTTTCATAAACTCCCTTTACTATTGTACTAATTGAATTTAATTGTCAATACAACCTAGTGATTTATTACAAGTAATGCTTGGTCTATGCTACTCACGCCCTTTTCCGGCATGCCAATAAACACCTTGCATTCACTTGTCATTATATGCACTAGCTATTTTCCATCGATGATTTTTTACATGTACTCATGAGCATGTGTTAATGTCAGTTACATCTTAATGTGCATCCATCACCACCTTTTCCATTCCCTTCCTTGCTATATCTGTTTGACTTTAAATTACTTTCTCTTTCCTTTTTCAGGATGGCCACCAAGAAAGGTAAGGCGAAAGCTACTCCCAAACCCCCAGCAAAAAGAGGAACTAAAAGAGCATTAGTGGCAGAACCTTCTTCAACTGCAGTCATGCCCTCAACAAAAAGAGTTAAGAGGATCATAAAGGTTGATAATCGAAAGGTTGGATCGGCAAGAACAGAAAGCAAAGTTAAGAGAGCGCCGTAACAACCGCCAATTCAAACACCTCAGGGAGCTACTTAGAGGAGATTGCAAAGACTCAGACACCCCAGAATCCACTTCTTTTACAGCACAGGGAGCCATGATGGTCCCGATTGTGGAGATACTGCTACCAGCCCACCCTTGTTCCTAACAGATGGCACCGGGGACAGTGCAAAGCCTTAAGTGTGGGGAGGTCGGTCATTACCTAACTTCCGGAGGTAATTTCTCTTTCCTAGCACCAATAAATTAGGATATTTTAGTTAGATTTTCTTTCTTTTATAGAATAGGATAAATTTCATAGTAATAGGTTAGTTGCATGCATGTTCTACTTGATTGAAAAGACAATAAGTTTCTTCTAAGACTCTATCTTTGGAACAAAATTTCACTAATTTTAATTAAAATTTTTTTATGATAAATCTGCTTGAAGTTGTATTTGGATCATGATGTTTGAGCTAAAGAACACACAACCTGTGAAGATTTGAGCCTTTATGCATGGTTATATTATTTAACCATAATTATTTTATTCTTGTGTGTTTACTTCTCTATGATTGTAATCTATATTTTGTTTCATCCTATATGTCCAATATTTATTATGTTTGTATACTTGCATATGATTGAGGCCATTATTTGTTTAAACTCACTTATCCAAATTAAGCCTACTCTTTTCAATTACCTTTGTTAACCACTTTGAGCCTTTAAATCCCAATTGTTCTATATTTTACCACATTACTAGCCTTAAGCGGAAAAACAATTGTATATCCTAAATTGAATCTTTGGTTAGCTTAAGATAGAATTGTGTATGCTAGTTAAGTATGGGAAATTGTGGGAACAAAAGTTATTAAGGGAATGTGTCATGATAACACAATGGGAATTTGGATACCTACTCATGTGAAACTTTAAGAATTAAAAATCTTTGTGCATTGATAAGCTATGTTTATTTTTATGTCTATATTAAAAAAAATCAATAAATAAATAAGGGGACAAAATTACCCCAATGCTGAATTGAGAATTCAAAGATCAATGCACATATGATAAAAAAAAATTTGATACATGAGTATGGAATGTAAAAGGGAATTCTGGGTAGCTAGGTAAGAATTCTAAGGTTATATAAAACATATAGGTTGGGTTAAAGCTTGGGTTAATTAAAGATTCAATTTATAAGCTCACTTAACCATATATATATATCCCTACCCTTACCTTGGCCCCATTACAACCTTGAAAAGAGCTCATGATATTTGCATTGGTATATTAACTATTGTTGATTGGTTAGGAGAAGAACAAAAGTTAGAGAACATGATTAGAGAAGGATAGAGTGATTACCTTATACACTAGAGAGATTAGAGTGTACATACATCATCAGTGAGGGGTCAATGCTTGAATTTCCATGTTCCCTACTTTCATGAGCTATCTTCTTGCACTTTTATCTGTCTTACTGTATAATGATAGAATTAGTGGAATTTGATTTGTAATTGTTTTGAAGAGCTTATTTACTTTTGATCAAGTGGGCAAGAATCATATAGTTGCATTCATATATATAGGTTGCATTGCATTGCATGAGTTTCTACATGTTCATACTAATTTATCTTATCTCCTTCAATTAAGCATGAGGACATGCTAATATTTAAGTGTGGGGAGGTTGATAAACCACTATTTTATGGTTTATATTGTGTTTAATTGTGTGGTTTTATCATGATCCTTACACACTTATTCATTAATTTAGCATGCATTTATATTTCCTTCCTGAAATTATTACATGATTGAAAACTGCTCCCTAGAGACATTTAATAATGTATTTTAATTCTCCTTTATTCCATTCGATGCCGTAATCTGTGTGTTAAGTGTTTCAGGCATTATAGGGCATGAATGAGTTGGAGATTGGAAAGGAAGCTAGCAAAAATGGAAGGAACACGAGAAATTGAGGAGATAACCAGCGAGAAGTGACGCGGCCGCATGGCTCATGCGTTTGCGCGAAAGAGGAGAAATCGCAGTGACGTGGCCGCATGGCTCACACGACCGCGCGGATTGGAAAAGCACAAGTGACGTGGAAGCGTGGACGACGCGAACACGTGGCAGGGAAAAACGCGAATGACGCGTCCGCATGGATGACGCGATCGCGTGACGTGCGCGATCTGCATAATCTGCAGAATTCGCTGGGGGCGATTTTGGACCCTATTTTGACCCAGTTTTTGGCCCAGAACAGCAGACTAGAGCCAGAGAACATGCAGAAACCAGGGACAATAATTCATTCTAGACAGTTTTAGTTTTAGATCTAGTTTTTACTCCTCCTCTAGGTTTTTCTCTCTACGTATTCATAGTTCTTAGGATTTTATTTTTCTACCACTTTTTGCATTGGGATACTGAGAAGAGTTATTACCTCATCAAGACTTCGTCATTCTAGTTCGTTTTCTTTACTTGGCTTTACTCTTCCATGTCCTTTGCTTTGTTTAATTTTACCATTGGAATACTTTTAGGATTATTTAATACAAGGATTACTTTTATTTTTAATTGATGATTTTGATTTTTGTTTACAATTTCTTTCTTCAATTCCCTTTTCATATGTTATGAATTTTACATTCACAATGAGCGAGTAGTTTCCTAACTTGATGGGCAGTTGATTGAAAGGAACCCTTGAGTTGGAAGGCTTAAAAGAAAGATTGTAATTGGGTTTATTGTTGGATTGCTCTCTAGTCACTAACACCAATCCCTTTTAATTAAGTGGGTTGCAACTTGTGAACGGACGTAGCATTTCGACTTGTTTGACTTTCCCTTACCTAGTAAGAGATAACTAAACAGGATAACCTTTAATTATCAATTAATCTAGAGAGTAATTTAACAATACTGGGACTTCCAACTAATCAACTACCAGTCAAGGCTTTTATTTACATTATTCAAATTCTCCAATTTTTTTTTCTGTTTACTCAACTCAAACCTTTTTGAAAACATCTGATTAATAAAATAGCACACTTTTCTGCAACTCGTTGGGAGACGACCTAGGATTCATACTCCCAATATTTTAATTTTAAATTTCTGTGACACCTTTCTAAATTGATAAGTGGATTTCTGGCGAGTTAAGAACTATACTTGCAACGTATATATTTTAATAATTTTTTAATTCGCCAATTTTTGCCCGCATCAATCCGGTTCAACCGATTTAGTTTGTTGGCTCAATTTTGGGCCAAAATCTTTAAAATTAGTGTCAAAATTCTTGTTTTAATTAGCTCTATCTAATTAAACTATAAAATTAACATTCCTAATTTCTTTTATTAAAAATTAATTTATTGATTAATTATTCGCTAATTTTACGAGGTTTACATGCTGCATATCTCTTTTGGTCTCATGGCCTACTTCAGAAATGAAGATTTTGTTTACTCACAAGTTTCCTCTTCAAGCCAAGTGCAATCATGCAAGAGGAGAGGCAGCGGCCGTGCCAGAACCGTCATCAAAATTGAAGAAGGAGATTATGGCGAGAGAACAAATCACGGTAGTGAAGTCGTGCAATAAGCTTTTTGCATCGACTTCGAGAGTCTCAGAGAACGTGATGAGGTTCTTGGAAGGGAATGGTAGTTGCGGAAGCATGAGCCGCACTGGTGAGGCGGGCCTTTGATGACAACGTTTAATTTGACAACGATGTCATCTCCGAGAGGTTTGTGTAGCAACGGAAAGCCATTTCGAAAGGCAACAGTAGAGAATTGGAAGTCAAAGGAGTGGGCAACAGAGAATTAGAAGTGTTAGATATAAAAGGGGGTAGAGTTCCAGAGGTGGTAGCGATGTTTGGGTGGTGATTGTTGTAAAAGTTTGAGATTTGGAGAAGAAGTGGTGGTGACGTTGAAGTTAAAGATAAAAATTAGGGGTAATTTAAAAATTTTATTAAAATGTCAACAAAAAATTAGAATTTTAGATACTTTTATTATACAAAATTCATTTTGATGAATATAATGTTAATTTCCTTCTTTAATAAATATTTTTGTAAATATTCATAAAATTCATAGATACAAATAGTTATTTTTTTTATATATATATCGCACTATATACATATTGATAAATTAGACGGTGAAAGTTTAAGCTTCTGTGCCATATATATATATTATTTTTATAAAAAAAACTCATGTTGCATGGATTTATTTTTCTTAAATTTTGAATTAAAATATTTGTGAGTTATTAATAGCTAACTTATTTCATTCTTATGTCGACAACTTTATTAATTATAGGTTCTAGTTTCTGTTTTCTACTTTATAAAGATTCAAAATATTTTTTTTTATTTTTTCAATGAGGTAACTAAATTTTAGTTGAAGAAAAAATTAGTTGACAAATTTAACTGAAATGTAATTTCTAATAGAATTCAATTTAATTTTATATTATTAAAAATTTTTAAACAGACGGTAAATATTGACTAATATTGAGAAAAATATTAATCTCTTAATATTTCTTTGAAAAAAAATTGTTATGTGCGTTTTAGTAATTATAATTTTGGGAATTAGTTGATAAATTGTTAATTAATCAAACAAGGCTTTTTCTTCGTTCTGATGGCTATATTAATTGTTGTGGACAGTAGTGATAGTCCTTGTATAGAGATAATTCATGGCATGTATCTTGCCCTACGTAATTATTATTCTTTCAGTGTAAAATCGGTGGTAACGGTGGTTGGAATTGTTGTACAGTGTGTATACTGGCTAGGCACTGCTCATAAAACAGTGTTATTAACGATGCATAATGCATTCATAATAATTAATTGAAGTGACTTCTGTGGTGGCTAGACTAAAAGAATGACTAAGATAGTCAAGAAAAAATGTCTAATCTAAAAGGATTACAAAATTAGAGGAATCAAAATAGTTTGAATCTTTAATCAAAATTAATTAAACTTTTAACTTTGAGAGATTGTTATCACTTCATTTAATTTTACTGTCTCCAAAAAATGAACTTATCATTATCAGCTTATTATTATTAAATGCTGTATCAATTTTGTAATTTTAATTTAAACATAAATTATTAAGAATTTACATTTTCTAAAAGTTGATAATGTAATACCCGGTCTAATCGAAATTAATTAAATAATAAGTTAAGTAGGAGCGAATATGGTCGGAAGATTTGGCAATTGGAATTTGATGATTTAAATATGATATTTGGATTCAGTAAATTTTTCCGAGTTGGAAAACATAGTTTTCTGCGTAAAAGCGCACAGTGGAATTTTGACCGGAAGTACCGGTTGAGATCTGTCTGGTACTACAGCTGAGAAAATTGATTATGAGTAAATAAGATTAAGAAATGAGGAATTATAATTAGGGGAGGTAGAAATATTTGAAGTGTGATTTAGAGCGCTAATCTTAAAAGTTTTGGTCCAAAATTGGGCCAACAGACAAAAATAAGTGAACCGGGCCTAAGTGGGCCCAAGATCCAACATATATAAACATTAGTTATGAGTATTTCAGCTCATTTTGCCCTAAAGAAGGGGTGTTGGGCGCTGAAATTGGGAAGAGAGAAGAGAAGAGAGAAAACCTAACTCTCTTTGATCTTCAAACCACCATAACTTGAGCTACGGAGTTCCGATTGACGAGCCGTTTGCGGCCACGCGTCGCTCTTCTCATCCTCTACAATTCTATCTAAGTTTTGTGGTGAGTATTCCATTCATCTCTGCCCAATTTTCGAAATTCTCTACTGTTACACGTTTTTGGGTAGTTAGTGTTGAAATCTTGTGATTTTGGGTGTTTAGGGATACTCCAACATGGATTCCAAGTGGGTTCTATCCCTACTTCATATGGGCTGAGATAAGAAGTGCTCAAACCCTTGTGATTTGTCATTTTTATGAGCCCTAGGTTGATGTATGTATGTGATATTGGTTATGTTAGTGTATTTGATGATCTTGGTGCACAATTGGAAGATTGGTGTTGCTTGAAGAGCTTTGGTGAGGCTTGGGACTAAGATTGGTAGAGACTTCTAAAGAAGATACTCAATTGATTTGGCTACAAGAGGTACGGTTTAAGTTTCATTTAAGTACCGTGTGGTGTGATGAGAATTCCTAGGTTAGATGCCCTAGGATTAAGTTTGGATTGTGTAAATGATTGGTGCTAATATGCATAGTTGGTATGTAATGTGAATTAAAGATTGTGTTGAGAATTATGTGGCCTTGTATGCTTGGTGTATTAAAAATTTGTATTGGGTAATGAGTATTGATTTGTGGTTTATGTATTTAAATTGTGAAAATGGGCCGGAGGCCGTAAATTTTGGGCCGGAGGCCGGAAAGAGGTAAGGAAGGTAAGTTGATGTGTGCATTGTATGATGACACAAGTGATTGGATGACACAAGTGATTGGATGAATTTCAGATAATGAATATGTGAATGATTGGGTTGGTTATTGAATAATAAGGTTTGAGGAGTTGAAGTGTGGAATTCGGTAATTTTGGGTGAAATTATATAGATGAGGTATGTTTGGTTTTGGTTGAGGTATGTTATGTGGTCATATATGTGATCATGATTATTGATGCCTTGATGGTATGATGATGCATGAGAGATATGTATGTTGTGATATATGCTTGAGAAATGATTAAGGTTGATTTGTGGGTGAAACCATGTGATAGTGAGTATGATATTGACTATGTATAATGATGATTGATTGGGAATAGTATTGTTAGAAATTGGGATGAGGAAGGATGTATGACATGTTAATGTGTTTGTAATTTAGCCATTTGTGTGAAATGGGTAAAAATGGTTATATGGCATTTTTGTGAATCATGGTAAAGTGTTAATGTATGAGTTGAGGAGGCTTGATGTTGATTTTGGTATATTTTGATTGATTTCAAAAAGGGTTGAAACTAGCATGTTTTGGTTGATTTTGAAAATGGTTGAAAATGGCTTGTTTTGAAAAGGGCACCTTGTGGTTTTGTATGAAAATATGGTTTTTGGGCATACTTTGATGGGACATAACTTGGACTCTGGATCTCCGTTTTGTACCAAACTTGTTTAGAAGTGAAATTGGATCCGGGATGTCCATGCCGTTCGAAGAACGGGCGAAAAACGATTTAAAATGAGAAAGTTATGTCCGTCGGAAGATTGGGGGTTGAATCTGTGAATTCTGCAGCTTTTAACTTAGAAAATTTTTAGCAGAATGACCCTCCACACGTAGGCGCACTTGGCGCGTACGCGTCATTTTTCAAGAAGGCACCATCCACGCGTGCGCGTGGTGTGCGCGTGCGCGTCGATGCGCTGCACCCAATGCCCAGCCATTTTCCCGAGAGTTGTGCC
>NC_029781.3:51336574-51338116 GCF_000817695.3 Arachis duranensis
ATTTTACTTTTCAATTCAAACCAAACTCTTTTATTTAAGCAATTGGGAAGCAAAGCAATATTTAAAGCTAAGTGATGGATACAAGCATTAAGCAGATTCGTCATTTTTAACAAACCATTTCACTTGTAGCTAAATGAACACTTTAGCAAGAAATACAATGATTTCCATGTTCGAAATAATACACAGCAGCAAGGATTAAATTCAGATACAACCTTTGAAGTTGCAGCTCTTTGATTTTTCCTTCTGTTGTGTCCTCTTTGAGTTAAGATGCATAATGTCTTCAATTATTGACTCTGTCCTGCATAATCCTCAAAGTTGCTTGCTTCTCAAGCCCTTAATTATATGGTTAGTAAGCATAATATTGAGTGTGGCTCTTGGATTGATTTTGGTGTGTGAACACCAAACTTAATTGTTTTGCCACTGTCTCAGATGTACCAAGTTAACCACATTTGAAACCATGTATTCTTGCTAAAGGTTAATGGAATTAGAGCTAGAAAACAATTCAACAGTTGAATAATAGGTTTGATTACTTGGAGCTAGAATCATGCAAGAGGTGAGAATGTGTTAATTGATATTTTTGGTGGAACACCAAACTTAGAAGTTTTCATTCTCCTTCAAATTGTTTTGGTGTGCAACACCAAACTTAGCTCCTTGCAATGCACAACAATTACTCAACATTTTTATTGAAAAGCTATGAAAAGAAACTACCTCAGGTTGGGTTGCCTCCCAACAAGCGCTCTTTTATTGTCATTAGCTTGACATCTTCATTTTTGCTTCAAGAGGGATTCAGGTTCTGGACCTCCTTCTCTTTGCTCCATTGCCCTCCTAGGTACAATTTTGCTCTATGACCATTTGCTGTAAATTGATTCTTTGTTGCTTCATCTAGTAATTCAATGCTCCCATAAGGAAAAACCTTAGTCACCAAGTATGGACCAGTCCATTTAGACTTAAGCTTGCCAGGGAATATCTTGAGCCGTGAGTTATACAGGAGAACTTGTTGTCCAGGTTTGAATTCTTTCTTCAAAATCTTCTTGTCATGCCATCTCTTAGCTTTCTCCTTGTATATCTTGGAATTTTCATAGGCTTCTAGCCTAAACTCATCTAGCTCATTCAGCTGCAACAATCTTTTCTCTCCTGCTGCTTCAGAATCCAAATTTAGAAGTTTAGTGGCCCAAAAGGCTTTGTGCTCAAGCTCTACAGGGAGATGACAGGCTTTGCCATATAACAGTTGAAATGGAGACTTCCCAATAGGAGTTTTAAAAGCTGTTCTATATGCCCAAAGTGCATCTTCCAACTTCCGAGCCCAATCCTTTCTTGTGCTACCAACTGTTTTTTCTAGGATCTTCTTTAGTTCCCTGTTTGCTAATTCTGCTTGCCCATTAGTTTGGGGATGATATGGTGTGGCTACCTTATGAATAACTCCATATTTGTGGAGAAGTTTCTCCATCTGTCTATTACAAAAATGGCCACCACCATCACTGATGAGACCCTTGGGCACTCCATATCTAGTAAAAATGTGCTTCTTTAGGAATTGAAGGACAA
>NC_029781.3:51341991-51347601 GCF_000817695.3 Arachis duranensis
TTTTGGTGTGCAACACCAAACTTAGCTCCTTGCAATGCACAACAATTACTCAACATTTTTATTGAAAAGCTATGAAAAGAAACTACCTCAGGTTGGGTTGCCTCCCAACAAGCGCTCTTTTATTGTCATTAGCTTGACATCTTCATTTTTGCTTATCATGGGGGTCGGAAATCACAGTGCCTTAGCCTGTCTGTCTTCACTATGAATTTCCTTCCTGTTTCCTCTTTGATGACTTCTATGCACTCTTGTGGAAGTATCTTAGTCACAGTGTAGTGATAAGATAACTGTGGGGATACCTTCAAGGGTTGAGTATTGATCATCACTCGATCCCCTAGTGAAAACTTTCCAGTGGAGATTTTCTGCTTGTCTTTAGTTTTCTCCGCTGTCTCTCTTTGAAGGGATTCTCTGTTGTGTTTTTCTTGGCTGGTACTTCCTTTTTCATTGTCTCCTATGATCCTTTTCCATACTTCCTTTTTTGTAGCATCTTCGTTATTGGTTGGTTTATCCTCACTGGTTTTGAAGAAAGTATTTGGTTTCTTCTCACCTAGTTCTGCAAAGTGCTTTGCCAATTGAGCTATCTGCTTCTCAAGTCCTCTCATTAACATCTCTTGGTTCCTAGTTGTTTCCTCTTGATGTTTCATCATTCTCTCCATTAGGATCTCCAAGTTTGTGATTCTCTGAGAATCTTGTGGGGTCGGTTGGTTATGACATGTTGAAGATAGGAAGGGTGAGTGTGGTGGCGGCATGTAGTGATTGTTATTGCTGTAATGGTGTTTTTGATGGTTTATGAAGTCCGGGTTGTTGCAATGGAGTTCTCTTGGTCTTTGGTTTTGGTACTCACTCCTTCTCCAGTCAAGATGGGTTTGGAAGTGTATGTGTTGTGGGTATTGGCTTTGGGTGGTGTTAGTGGGTGGGGGATGTTGATTGGTTGTGGTCATGGAATTGTCTTGGCGGAAACTTCCTTGTTCTTGATGTTGAGGCTCCCTCATTCTCAGATAAGAATGAGGTCTCCATGGTGGAAATTTAGCATCCACTGCAGCAGACAACTCTCTGTTTTGCTGTGGTTGATGGTGCATTTGTTTATTTTGGTCCTTGAACGCATTCACCTTTTCAATATTTGCCACTTCTTTTTCTGAGCTTGCATTATGTGGTTTCTCAGATGGATGTTGGTTGTTGACTCCTTTGTCATTGGAGTCTGTGATTCCTTGAGCATTTGTTGTTGCTTTGAGTAAGCCATCTGAGAAATAGTCCACTGCTTTTCTTGTTTCTGGGGTCAATCCTTCATAGAAAGCTCGGAAGCCCACTTTGTCAGTTGCTTTCTTGTATCTTTCCCAAGCCTTGAAGAGTGGTTCTTCGTCCCCTTGTGTGAATAGATGTCCCTCTTCTTTCAGCTGGATGATCTGTTTGGATGAGGTGAATTTGGCCAGAAATTTGATGACCAAATCATCCCAACTAGTAATACTTCCTTGGGGAAAAGTTTCAAACCATTGTGCAGCTTCACCCTTCAATGAGAAAGGGAATAACAAGATCTTGTAAGTATCCTGATCTGGACCATCAGTTTTGACCGCATTGCAAGTTCTCAGGAAAGTAGATATATGCTGTTGAGGATCCTCTGATGGATTTCCATCATAAGAACAATTGTTTTTGATGAGTGCAATGAGTGGTGGCTTCATGTCATGATACCCTATGTCTGTAGAAACTTGATTTTCTGTGATATGCAAACAATCAAGATGATCAATCAACAACACGCTTGAGAATTGAGTGCAGTTATTTGAGATAAATTGTTAGTGAGTTAGTAGAGGCAATTTCTCGAACAGTTAGTATGTTAGTGAGAGTTAGAATAACAGAAAAGAAAAATGCTTAATCTAGACCTCCACTTCACTTAATCATTGTCAATCTATTTCAATCCCCGGCAACGGCGCCAAAAACTTGATGTGTGGAAAACGATCCAACACAAAACTCACCGGCAAGTGTACCGGGTCGCATCAAGTAATAGTAACTCACATGAGTGAGGTCGATCCCACAGGGATTGAAGGATTGAGCAATTTTAGTTTAGTGGTTGATTTAGTCAAGCGAATCAAGTTTTAGTTGAGTGATTTGTGTTTAACAGAAAGTAAATGACAGTAAATGTAAAGGGGAAAGGGAGAAGTGCAGTAAATTGAAGAACAGAATTGTAAATGTGCAGAATCTTAAAGAGCAAGAAAGTAAATGACTGAAACTTAAAGTGCAAGAAACTTAAATTGCAGTAACTTAAAGGGCAAGAAAGATAAATGACTTGAATATAAAAGGGAATTGAGGAATGAGATTGCAAGATCTAAACAAAGCTGAAATAAATTGTAGCAAGAGATTGAGCAGAATTTAAATCAGGAACAAGTAGCATTCAAACAGAATTGAAATAAAATGCAGCAGAGGTTCACAGAAGAACCAAGAGTGAATTATGATCTCAGGATCCCAAGGGCTTAGGTAGCAGAGCCTAAAACCCAATTTCCTTCCCAGATCTGAATTATCAAAGCAATTGACAGAAAATTTAAGAAGAAGCAGTAGAAGAACAGAATTTGGATTGAATTATGCAGAAAATAGAGTGCAGAGAGCTTGAATGGGAATTGGGACAGAATTTCTCCAATTTCACACACCCAATGCTCAGAAAACAGAAGAGTAGAATTGCCCAAGGGAATTGAGGAAGGAGATCAATCAATTCTCCCTTGATCCTCTTGGTGCTCGGACAATTCTCTCAAGAAAGCTCAAAGACAAAGGAAATTCAAAAGCTCTCAAAAATAAGAGTAAAAATTCAAAGCTCAAAGTAAAGGTAGCTAAAGGTCCCAATTACATCAAACTAAGTCCTATTTATACACTTTCTATTCTTGGATAATAGGATTTGGATGGGCTTTTGGATTGGTGAAGAAATGAATTCAAATGAATTTTTAATTTGAATTTTGGCCCAAAAACCACTCCCAGGAGGTTGCCCTGCCCTTGTGGAGGGCAGGGCAGAAAATTGATACTTGGTGCTACGTGGTGCGCGTCTTGGTGCGCGTCTGGTGCGCCAGAGGCTGCCCTGCCCGCGCCAAGGGCAGGGCGGGAAAGTGTGGTGCCCAGGATGTGAGGCGTGCGTGGGATGGTGCTGCCAGGGGGCGTTTGGCGTGCGCTTGGTGCTGCCAGATTTGAGGAGCGCGCGCCAATGCTGCCAGGACGAGAAAATTGGTGCGCCAGGTTGAGAAATGGTGCGCCAAGGTCTTGTGTGTGGTGCGCCAGATTTGTGCACCAACCCAAATGCTGCCCTGCCCTCGCAGAGGGCAGGGCAGTGTTTTCAATGCCTAGTTGATATTTTCTCCTTGATTTTCTTCCTCATGGAGCCCGATTCTGCTCTCCACAAGGGCAGGGCAGGGTTTGCTTCTCTTGGTTCCAAGGCATCATTTTGTGCTCTGCCCTTGGAGTGGGCAGGGCAGAGTTGCCTAAGCTTGCTTGGTCACTTAATGCTGCCCTCCTAGAGGGCATTCTGCCCTTGTGGAGGGCAAGATTGCTTCCCCATTGTGATGCGGCACGCTTCTCCCCTTTTTGGCCACGCTTTCCTTTTCTTGTGTCACGCTTCTTAGGCCACGCTTTTCATTTTCTTTTCTTTTCTTCACCTATAATAAACCAAACAACCACTCAAAGTATCACTAAATTCAAGAGGCTTATAAATCAATTAAAATGCAATCAAAATTAGCTCAAACCTCATGATTTAACATTAAATTCATGGTGGTTGCTTGATTTAGAGAAGTTATGCATTTTCACTCCAAATCACTTACTTAGGATGCAAGAAAGTGCATAAATGCTAACAAAACAAGTGAAATTAGCTTGAAAAATGGGTATATGATGACTTGTCATCACGCTGCACCCAATGCCCAGCCATTTTCCCGAGAGTTGTGCCAGTTTTGTGCCTGGGGCGCAAATGCACCCACGCGTACGCGTGGCTGACGCGTACGCGTTGTCTGGCTCTGTTTCAATCCGCGCGTCCGCGTGTATGATGCATACGTGTCGATGAGCTTTGTGGACCATCCACGCGTGCGCGTGAAGTACGCGTGCGCGTAGCCTTGTTTTCATCCCGAAGTTGATTTGTGAGTTTTAAAAGCTAAATCTCATACTTTTAAGCCTCCGATCTCACCCCTTATGTATTGAATCATTATGATATGCCTAGCAAAGAGGAAGGAGCTAGGGGATGTGGTAACTTGCGAATGAAGCAAGGGCAAAAGTTGTGATCAATGATGATCAAAGATGATTATGAGATATGGAGGATGGTGGTGGAAGTACCGTGTATGCCATGAGCCGAAGGGCTATAATTATTGATAAATGGTTGGTTCTTGATTGAACCATGAGCCAGATGGCTGAGTTATTGCCGGATACGGCGGAGCCATGTTGATAAATTGGCTAGTTCTGGATTGAACTGTGAGCCGGATGGATGAGTTATTGCCGAGTTACGGCAAAGCCATTATGGATTATGGCTGAGTATAAAGGCATATATGATAAATGAATAATGATGAAAAATGTTGAATGTAAGCATGCTTGTGTTTTCTCTCTGGTTGTAAGGGTGACAGGGCACGGATGCCCTCTAATGGCGACAGGGCGCAAATACCCTCTAATGGCGACAGGGCGCAGATACCCTCTAATGGTGACAGGGCACATATTCCCTCTAATGATATTAATACGCAACAGAGAGACTGTGCCCGGGTTAGCTATCGGACACGTCAGGTTGGCTTGATAACCGACAGATGATATCATCAGCCATAGGGCAGGCATTCATCATTTGCATATGTTTGAATTGTTTGGGTTTGCCTATTTGTTTTGGATTTCTATATTATATGTGCTATGTTACCTGATTATGTGCTACTTATTCTACTTGTACCTTAATTGTGTATTACTTGCCTGTATAGCTTGTGTTTGTACAACTGAGAGGCCCCTCATGTTGGTGTCGGTGGAGGTTGAGGGCTGTTCTTGATGAGATGAATTGATGATGCGATTACATGATGATGATGATCATTGGTTGAGATGATTTGAGCTCCCTGGGTAGACGCAGTGATGTGGTTTCACTAGCTCCAGGTGAGGGTATGATGTATTGATATAGAATTGCTGAGACAGTATGATGAGCGGATAATTTGTACGCTTTTTGGCATTGTTTTTAGTATGTTTTTAGTATGATCTAGTTAGTTTTTAGTATATTTTTATTAGTTTTTAGTTAAAATTCACTTTTCTGGACTTTACTATGAGTTTGTGTGTTTTTCTGTGATTTCAGGTATTTTCTGGCTGAAATTGAGGGACCTGAGCAAAAATCTGATTCAGAGTCCAAAAAGGACTGCAGATGCTGATGGATTCTGACCTCCCTGCACTCGAAGTGGATTTTCTGGAGCTACAGAAGTCCAATTGGCGCACTCTCAACGGCGTTGGAAAGTAGACATCCTGGGCTTTCCAGAAATATATGATAGTCCATACGTTTCCCAAGATTTGATGGCCCAAACCGGCGTTCAAAGTCACCCTTAGAAATCCCAGCGTTAAACGCCGGAACTGGCACCAAAATGGGAGTTAAACGCCCAAACTGGCACAAAAGCTGGCGTTTAACTCCAAGAAGAGTCTCTACAC
>NC_029781.3:51348102-51349066 GCF_000817695.3 Arachis duranensis
TGACAACGGTGAAACCCTTGCTTAAGCTTGCCATGGAAAGGAGTAAGAAGGATTGGATGAAGATAGTAGGAAAGCAGAGAGACGGAAGGGAAGGCATCTTCATACGCTTATCTGAAATTCCTACCAATGAATTACATAAGTATCTCTATCTTTATCTTTATGTTTTATGCGTTTATCACCATACCCATTTGAGTTTGCCTGACTAAGATTTACAAGGTGACCATAGCTTGCTTCATACCAACAATCTCTGTGGGATCGACCCTTACTCGCGTAAGGTTTATTACTTGGACGACCCAGTACACTTGCTGGTTAGTTGTGCGAAGTTGTGTTTATGCCATGGTATTGAACACCAAGTTTTTGGGTTCATTACCGGGGATTATTTGATTTGTGAAAAGTATTGATCACAATTTCGTGCACCACAGTACGACTGATGATGGTTTTGTTTATGATTCTGAATCTGATTCGTGGGAGAGTCAGCGAGTTGGGAATCATATGAGATATGAACTAGATTTAGTATCCCCTTACGACAGATGCCTATTTATGGATTAGTGAGAATCTAGGCTGGATACTGGGTGAAAAGGAGTTTAGGATGCTTAGTGAGTTCTTATTGCAGTGCATTGTATTTATTTGACACTTTTACCGTACTGGGAACCCATGGGTCGGGGTTCTCATTCCATATATATCTCTTGTTTTTCAGATACAGGTCCAGGTGCTCAGAAGTGAGCTGTGGTTCACCTGAGAGACGGCGAAGATATTTATTTTATCTACTTTGTATTTTGCTTAGAATCTCTCCACCTTTGCTTTGAAAAGATTATATTATGTATTGAACTCTTTTGGAACTTGCCTATAGAGGCTCTTATGTTTCCTTTGGGAGAGATTAGGATATACCGTTGTCAACTACTTTCATACTCTACCCTAGCTGGCCTAAACTTCGCGGGTCGCGACTAGTGGCTATTTACTTATG
>NC_029781.3:51349975-51397299 GCF_000817695.3 Arachis duranensis
TATAAATTATAATATTATTATAGTAAATAAAATATCTAATATTATAAGATAATATATTATACAAATACTAGATTTTATAATATTATAAAATTAAAACACCAATTAAAATAATTTAACAGAATATTATTAAACAACACTTAATTAATAACGTAGACAGAAAGCAGTTGAGTAATTCTAATAAATAGATTTACTGATTAAGAATAAAATTGATTATTCAATAACAAATTATGTATAAAAGATGAAAGTGAGAGATATTATACAACTTGGAACAAAAGTTAAATATATTGTGAAAATATGACGAAAATAGATAAATAATAGTAGAAGTTTATATATGAGTATAAATCAAAAGAATTGTATATGTTGATGATATTTTTATAATATAATATTTGATAATTTATGAGAATAAATTTTTTATTGCATAAAAATAATACACAAGAATTTAACACAGAATTAGGATAATGTAAATATGTAAATTTGGTGTGTTTAAAAATATTTTTTTTAGGATGTATTTATAGATGAAGTTTTTTGAATTAACTAATGTGTTTAATTCTATATATATGTTGATAAATTTATATATATGATATGATAAAAATATAAACAAATAAAAATATAATACATGGATTATATTATTCACGTCATCATTTATTTTTTTAAATGTAGATCATATCATTATTTTTACTAAAATATTCTTATAGTTTAATAAAAATAAAAAATATCTTTTTATTTAATTTTATAAAAAGACTTGAACATTTTTTTACTTTTTTTTGACAAAACTATACTTTTAAATTTACAGTATTTTTAGCAATTAAATCCAACTAAGTTGGTCCAAACTCAACAAAAATCATTTTTATCACACCAGCGTGTATCACACGCGCGTTTCAATAATGCAACTTCTTCGTCTTCTCCTCCTCCTCCTCCTCCTCCTCCTCCTCCGCCACCATCTTCAACACTCTGAATGGATAACAGGGCTGTCGCAGCCTCAGCCTCAGTCGCAGCCACGTCTATGGATTTTGTTTCTATTGATATACTTGGCTCAATGTTTAAATTGAATTTGAATTTATATAATGGACAAATGTTCAGTTCATTTGGTATTATATAATGGTTTTGCTTTGATAATATTTTCGATTCATTCTAGACGCAGGTGTTTCTGAATTCGAATTTATATAATGGACAAATGTTCAGTTTATTTGGTATTATACAATGGTTTCGCTTTAATAATATTTTCAAGAAAAATTTGTTATCGATGAATAATTTGTCCCAATGATTGGAATGGCTTTCAAGACAAATTGAATGGAATAGAATGAAATCTAAAATAATTGAATAAAGCGATGATAAATAATTTCATTCTTTTTTGCTAAAAAAAGATTCAATCATTAATAAAAACACATCGAATTCATTTCTAAATTCAAATGGATCTCAATTAAACTAAGAAATAAATTGAAATTACTTGAGGAATAAAAAATTTGGTCAATACTTATCTGCAGCATCAAGTGAACCTCAACTAACACACAATTGAAGCGAAATAAATTAATAAATGAACCGAAATTATTTAATGATGCCAGTAGAAAAAATCAAAACTAATAAAATAGTCACAAAATATTGGTATTATTGGTGATGACGATAACAAAGAATCTGCATGTGCAAATTTGAAAGAAGAAGAAGAAGAAAAACAAGGAGAAGAAGAAGGAAAGAAGAAAAACCTGCGTGCATGAATTTAGAAGGAGGAGGAGGAGGAACAATTTAGTTAGACTTAGTTAAATATTTTGCTTGGATGTAGAGCTTTATTATTAAATTTATTAAATATCAAAATTCAACTAACTTTAATTTTATATTTAAAATTTTAAATAATTTAAAAAATAAAACAAAAAATAAATGAAAAAACTAAAAAACAAAGGTGTTGTTCTTCATCCTCCCTAGGTTTTCCAATGCTCTTCACCAAACTCCTCCCTCCTCCTCTTCCTCTCTTTCACTTTATGTCTATCTTACTTTTACTATTAACACCACTCATTCTAATTAAAAGGCTCCGCTTCCCTTTTCTTACAAGAAGAAGCCCTCTTCTAATTCTTCTGCGGTATGCGGCACCCTCTGACGCTACCATTCGCATGGGTGATCTTAATTAAACGGATAAATATTACAACTTGTAAAATGGCATATCTCAAGCAAAAATTGGGAGATTCGTTCTCATTCTAAGGGTCTAGTAATTACTTAAAGGTGTTTAATAAGTGATTATACTAGTCTATTTTGTGCATGAACATGAGCAATTAAATGTTCAACTCTTATACTAGTAGTTATGTAATAAGCATCAAAGGTTTGGAAGTAAATTCACCAGCATTATCAAGGTAGAGTTTTTTATCAGCTTTTCTGAAAATTGTGCTTTTAGTTTTATAGTTTGCGAAAGTAGTCTCGCAAACACCAAGTTGCGAGATAATAATAAGCACACATGAGACTATTTTAAAGATGCATATAGTAACACTATATAGTATCTAAAAGATTCACATAGGAGATTGATACCTTGGTATCTTTAGTAATTTTTACATATCTTTTTTTAGCAATTTTCGTATGTTTAATATGAAGTTTTTATGTTTTTAATGAGGTCTTCATAATTAATCATATATTTGGAGTTGTTTTAGAATTATTGTGCATTCAGAATTAGTTTTTAAAGTAATCAAGAGAAGAGAAATAAACAAGGAAGTCACCAATTGAACTCTTAGAAAAAATGGGCGCCCAGTGCCTAAATCCATCAAACCCAGTACCCAAATTTCAAGCCCAATGGCTTCGATGGTGTTTCAAAGATGGTGCCTAACATGTCCAAGTCAAGCCCATTGCCCATTGAAGACCAAAATATGGGCGCCCATTGCCAACTCCCAGAGTGCGCCTTCAAGTGATTTTGTCACTCGTAGTGGTCCAGAATTCTCCTAAGTTAGGAAGGAATCACTCAAGCCCATCGCCAAGCCCACATCCTTCTCCTAGGAAGCTATAATTTAACTCAAAGATTCAAGATTTGAATAATTAGTTATCATCAACTTTTTCTAGAAAGATAAGAATTAGTTTTAGATTAGATTTGAATTATTGTTTTTGTTATCTTATCCTTCAAAAGATAAGATTAGATTTAGTTTTTGAATTTAAATTTTAGGATAGGATTTATGATATAAATAAGCAAATAATGGTTCACAAAAGGCATATGGGATCCTCGGATCCCGATAGAATCATAACTGGATTCATCCAGCATCTCATTAGTTTTAGTTTGTTTTCTTCTTTATGATGAGTAACTAAACCTCTTGTGTTAAAGGTTCGGAGCTCTGTTTAACTTTTCGTTTCTTTTATTTTGATTTATAGATTTATATTTTTTCAAGAGTGAGTCTCGTTCTTCATTTTTAATGGTTAGAAGTATTGAAAAATATTCTAATTCTGTCTTGGATTATGTTATTACTTTGGAAAATTTAATATCAGAATTAGCTTGAAACTCTTTCTTATAATTTTCAACTTGACTAGGAATAGTATTTTGAAAGTTGTACGGCGTTAAATCGGAATTATGTGTAACCTCTTTTCTTAGTTAGTTGACCAAGGAATTGGCAATTAACTAAGTTAAGACAAATTGAATTGTCAAGGAATTAGGATTTGATTATATATGATTTGTCATGAAAATATTTTTGCATGAATCAAAGTGAAGAAATGAGAGGATTTTATTTCTTAAAAGTTAAACATCTCCGAAGCCTTTAACATTCTTTATTCACTATGTTCTTTCTCAAAATCATAAGCATACATTCATTCACTCCAAACACTCTCCTTCATTATGCTTTATTATATCAAGATTCACATTCATCCTATTGCAAAGGTTCGATCAATCTAATTAGAAGATTCAGTTAGAGGTTGCTTGATTCAATTCTTTAATTCTTGTGGGAACAATATTCACTCATCGTGGTATTACTTAGAGTGATTTAGTGCACTTGCCAATATTCGAGCGTATCAAGTTTTTTGCTCATCATGGATGAGTTGGTCCACATATATCACTTTGAATCTGTTCAAGAAATTTAGGGAATTCTAATCCAATCCTTACTGTTGATGGCCTTATTATAATTTTTTCTTGAGAACATGCAGCACAATATAACTCACTAGATTGAAGAATCTTATGGTTTTTCAATGAATACCCTTGTGAACTTTCAATGATCCTTCACATAATTGTTGCTCCAGAATGAGCCAATCGATCATATGAAATGGTGAATTCATTTGAGCTAGTAAACTTCTGGTTTACTATGACATACAATTCAATTGCACTAATATGAGTATAATATATACCAAAAGATAGCATAGGCAATTTTTTCAATATGACTTTCTTATTTGAATCACAACTCGTGATGGTGGAACTCATTATTATCCTTATTTACTATCTTAATATGATATCCATTCTTATGGATATCTTTAAAACTTAACAAGTTCCTTTGAGACTTTGTAGATAATAACGCATTATCTATAACAAGTTTTATTCCTCCAGGAAACAAAATAATAACTCTTCCAGAGCCATTAATAATTTTACTTGTACCAATAAAGTAGCAACACTTGTCTCTTCATGTACAAGATTGGCAAAATAAATTTTACTTTTGATAATTATGTGTGTACTTACACTATCTGTAAGACAAATATCTTTTCCTTGTACTTTTATCATTTCTTCACAAGAAACAATAAACATGTGAAAATATAATTCAATGTATAATTTATCTTTAAAATTAGTTTTCTTTTGAAATTCATAACTCAATTATTTTGTTAATACATATATATGGAATGAGTTAAATCATATTCTTATTTGTATAGCTATTTATTTATTGTACACATATTATAATAGTACAAATTTATTTATTGATTCTTTGAAACTTACATAGAATGATAAACTTAAAAGTAAATACATTTAAATATAAATAAGTAAAAACATACATTAATATATTGAAAATCAAACATATAATAAGAAAAGAAATTATTCAATATTTTTATTATTGATCAAATAACCAATATTTTCTTCAACATCTTCACAAAAATATGACACATCATAATGAGTTGTGGTAGGAGCATGTTTTGAGATAAAATTAGTTTCTATCTTTTTCTTATTTCCTTTTAAAGATGTTTGATAGTTCAACTAAGTATTTTGGTGTATGACAAGTACATGACCATTGATATTTACCACCGTAACGATGATATCTGTTTTCTATATTCTTAATGTGACCATTTTTCTTTTCTTTATTATCCCACATTTTGTAGGATCTTTTATTATTAAAGAATTTTTTCTTTTTTTCTTTTATCACATTTGTTATGAAAATAGTGTTCTTTATTATGTTTAGGATTACAATGTGTCATATACACTTGAGGAATGGAGTGGGGTCAGAGAGACGAGTTTCATGATTTTTCATAAGCAATTCATACTGTTGTGGCACAAGAAGGCATGCAATCAATTTAGAATATTTTGTAAATCCCTTCTCTCGATTATGTTGCTACAAGAGCATATTCGAGGTATAGAAGGTCGAATATGTTTTCTCCAACATATCTTTATTAGTAAATTTTTCTCACACAATTTTAATTCTGAGGTTATTTTGAACATTAAAAAAATTATATTCAGTAACGAATTTAAAATTCTGTAATTGCAAAGGTAACCATTCATATTGGGTATTTGGAAGAATCACCGATTTTAGGTGATAATACATTTCCTCTAGGCTCTTCTATAATTCTGGTGGATCTTTTATAATAAGATATTCATTTTTGAATCTTTCATCAAGATGATGACGAAGGAAAATTATTACAGTAGCGCGATCCTTTAACGCTGTATTATTATTTTCTTAATGGCATTATCGAGACCTATCGAGTCCTGGTGAATTTTTGCATCTATAATCTATGATAAATAATTTTTTTTCTAGAAATATAGAGTTGTACAAATTCTAATTGAGAATGATTTGACATAACTAAATTTCATACCTTTAAGAGTCTTCATACTGATAATATATTGTGAAAGTATGATGAATGTAGATAAATAAGGGTAGGAATTTATATATGAGAGTATAGTAGAGTTGTATTTTGATGATATCTTCGCAATATAATACTTGATAATTTATGATAATAGATTTTCTATTACACAAAGATGATACACAAGAATTCAACACAAGAGCTAGAATAATGTAAAATTTTTTTTGATGACTACTAGAATAATTTAAATATGTAAACTTGGTGTGTCTCAAAACTTTTTTTTAGGATATATTTTTAGTTGAACATTTTGAATTAAATAATGGTATAGTATTATTTACCTAATCCGCTTACTAATTAGTGAAAATATATTATGAAAACTCATGCTCTATTAATTGATAATGTTCCATACTCCATTATATATGATAATGCTCCACACTCCATTATATATGATAATACTCCATTGCACTACAAGAAACAAGGAGTTTAGCCACAGAAAAAACCGTGGCTAAACATCAAAATAATTATGGCTAAACACCAAAATAATTGTGGTGATGATGCTTTTGCCATGAATGAGCATTCGTGGCTAAAAAGGTGATCCATTTTTAATTAGGCATGGATTTTGCTTAATTAGCCATAGTTTTAACGCCCATAGAGACCTTTCGTTAGCCACAAATTTTACACATTTGGGTACATTCTGTTCCATGAAAAAATGAAATGGTGCACAAAAATTTTTTTGCTTTTGTCATGTTTTATCTGTGACAAAAATAGGACAGGTGGGATTTTTTAGCCACAATTTTTTCTGTGTCCAATGTTGATGGGTTATTTAATAACAATTTTTTTCTTGACAAAATAAAAACATGTAAAAATAAGGTTCAACCTTTGCCAAGCTTTATTTGTGGCTAACATAGACAGACTGAGTTTTTTTCACACTTTTCTCTGTGCCGAATATTGATGGGTTATCTAACAACACAAAATTTCGTAACTAATTGAACATTTTTAATTTAAAAAATAATTTCTAGGTATTAACTGCTAATTGAATTTTTTTCAAATTGTTTTTCTTCTGTTTATTCTATATATATTACTATTTTGAAAATATTTTACATTAAGAGATACTATTAACTAAACAACCATAATCAATAATAAATCACTGTATATAACAAACTAAATAATAATGGTTCAGAATATGAATTGTTCATATAAGATATGAAAAAAATTAAATCAACCAAATCGTACAATTCTATATGAAAACAAATAAAATTACCTCTAATACAGTAGTTTAAACTAGATATATCTAAAGATTAAACTAACAAGCCATGAGGTGCATTAAATCTAACTAAGTGTGTGGCACATCATCTGAGAAAGTAGGTACTTCATTATCATATATTTGTAGTAGAAATGTGTGAAGAGTTGCCACTTGATCCTTAGCTTGTTGAAGTTGCCTCTCTAAATCTGTGACATGTGTAACACCCTAATATTCAAATCCTTATACTCGGGTCATAAGTCAATGATATTAATGTGGTGGGGTGGAATAATAACACGTATATAATTTGAAGGAATTATTAAACGCGAATCCTAAAAAGGAGTAAATTAAAAATCGCAAACGAAGACACTCTCATATCAAAGAAAAAGAAGTAAAACACATTCAGAAAGTGGAATGATTAAAACATTAAGGAAGAATGGAATAAAGATTGGATATGTATCATAATATAAGTATACTAGCCACTAGTCACAACCTGCGAAGTTTAGGTCGGCTAGGGTTACAGAATTAAAACAGTTGACAATAGTATTTTACTATCTCTCCCATATACCTCATCGCCTCTATAGGCAAGTTCTAAAATAAACATTTACATACATCATATTAAAGTTTTTTTAAATAAAAAGGAGAAATTCTAAAAGTACAAAACAGAATCAAATAGACTTTGTTGTCGTCCAGACGAATCTAGCTCAATGCTGAGCACCAGGACCTACGTCTGAAAAATAAGAGATATGTGGAATAAGAACCCCTAGCCCATGAGTTTTCAGTACGGTAAAATTTCCCTCAAAGAGTATGTGGAATTTGTGCTTGTTATTCTCACTATACTGATGAATGTCCACAACTCCAAGAGGACAATACCTTGGCGGCTACCAATGCTTATTACAACCGTCCAAATCAAGGGTATTATCAATAAGGCGGTAACTATAATCAAGGGGTAACTACAACCAAGGTTGCCAAGAGAATCCCAACCAAGGATGGAGAGACAACTACAACCAAGGAGGAAGAGACAATGGTGAAAACTAAAGGTAGAATAACAATTACCAACAAAACCGGTATCAACAAAACCCTTCTTACCAACAACAAAACTAAGGTTAAAGGTACCAACCACCTCACCAGAGGCAAGCTCAAGTATCTCAAATCACCCAACCACAAGTCCCCCAAATTACCTACCCTCCTTCTTCCTCCAACCAAGATGAAACGCTTTGCTCTATTTTTCAAGGGCAAAAAAAGATTCAAATTACACTTACCTCTAGCCTCACCGGTCTCTACTCTCCAAGCTCTTATATCCCGTAAGGACCCACCCTCTACCTCCAATACTCAATCTCTAAGCTCTATTGCACTTCCCTCTCAACCCTTACCTAACTCCAGAAGTGGAATCAATGCCATCACCTTGAGGTCCGGTACTACATTGTAAGAGAGGAGTCCCGAGGAGCCAAGCTCAAGAGAAGTCACTCAAGATGAAGATATGATTGAGGTAGAAGATATTGAAGACGAGGATGAGGTACAAGAGACGTCTGAAGAAGAAGTTGCTCAACCGAAGCATGGAGTTCCTAAGGAAGAAAATGTTTTGAAAGAGGCTATTCCAATTTCTTTTCCACACCTAGCAAGGAGGACCAAGAAGCAAGTGGAGCTAGATCCCAATATGGTGGATATCTTCAAAAAGGTCGAGGTAACTATTCCCCTTTTTGATGCTATTCGCCAAGTTCCTAAGTATGCTAAGTTTCTAAAGGATTTGTGCATGAATAAGGAGAAGATTCATGATCTAGAAACTATTTCTTTGGGTAGCTCAATTTCAACTTTGATGGGTGCTATACCGGAGAAATGTGGTGAACCCGGTCCTTGTCTGGTTACTTGCACTATAGGTGGTATACAATTTGTTGATTGCATGTGTGACCTAGGTGCTTGTGTCAGCATTATGCCTTTATCTGTTTATGATGCATTGAAGCTTCCACCGTTGAAAAGGTCGGCAGCCCATTTTGTTTTGGCGGATAAAAGCATAATCTCGGTGGTTGGCATTGCGGAAGATGTCTTATTGAACATTAAGGGGTTGACTTTTCCAATTGATTTTTACATTCTTGAGATGTCCCCTAATGACTCTAGAAGACCATCATCTATCTTACTTGGGAGGTCATTCTTGAAAATCTCCCATTTTAAATTGGATGCTTTTTTGGGTACATATTCCTTTGGAATTGATGAAAGAGTAGTGAGTTTCAATCTTGACGAGGCTATGAAGCATCCACCGGAGGACCATTCTCTCTTCCGGTGTGATATGATTGATGATATTGTGGCTGAAGTCCACCAGGATATAGTGGATAAGAAGAACATGGTACATGGTTTAAGTGTGGGGAAACCCCTGAATATGATGAAGATACCTTGCCACCTCCGGTGCTACCGGATAATCAAATGCCAAGCCATGAGCTAAATATGGAATTAAAGCCACTTCCACCCCATCTTAAGTATGTCTATCTTCAAGAGAATCAAAAGCTTCCGGTGATCATTGCAAAGGAGCTTACCTCCCAACAAGAGGAAAGATTGCTTAGTGTACTGGGAAGGAACAAGAGATCTATTGGGTGGAGTTTGGTGGACATAGTTGGTATAAGCCCTCAAGTTTGTGAGCATCGCATTTTTCTAGATGAGGGAGCCAAACCTATCCATCAACCTCAAAGGCGGTTGAACCCCATAATTCTAGAAGTTGTGAAGAAAGAAGTGACCTGACTACTTGAGGCTGACATTATCAATCCAATCTTGGATAGTGAGTGGGTTAGCCCGGTACAAGTGGTTCCGAAGAAGTCCGATGTCACCATAGTCAAGAATGAGAGTGGAGAACTCATGGCCACAAGGGTGCAAAATTCATGGAGAGTTTGCATCGACTACAGGCGCTTGAACTTGGCCACTCGCAAGGATCACTATCCACTATCATTCATCGATCAAATGCTTGATCGCTTGTCCGGTAAGTCACATTATTGCTTTTTAGATGGCTATACTGGTCATTTTCAAATCCATATTGCTCTGGAAGACCAAGAGAAAACCACTTTCACATGCCCTTTTGGAACGTATGCATACAAAAGGATGCCTTTTGGTTTATGTAATGCACCAGCTACGTTTCAAAGGTGCATGATGAGCATCTTTTCGGATCTTCTTGAGCACTGTATAGAAGTATTCTTGACCTTTGTTTGGATAATCTTGCTAGAGTATTAGAAAGATGTGCTAGTTCAAACCTTGTGCTTAACTTTGAAAAAAACGTCACTTTATGATAAAGCAAGGTATTGTTCTAGGTCATGTTGTCTCTAATACTGGTATATCTGTTGATCCTGCCAAGGTTGATGTTATTTCTAGTTTACCTTATTCCTCTTCTATGAGGGAAGTCTGTTTTTTTCTCGGTCATGGAGGTTTCTACTGGCATTTTATCAAGGACTTCGGTAGGGTTGCACTACCCCTTTCCCGTCTGTTGCAAAAAGATGTAGAGTTTGACTTGAGTGAAGAGTGTATGGAAGCATTTGACAAGCTGAAGATTGCTTTAACCCAAGCTCCTATTGTGAGAGGGCCTGAGTAGAGTAGGCCATTTGAGATTATGTGCGACGCATCTAACTATGCGGTAGGAGCGGCGCTTGCTCAGCTCGAGGTAAGGATTCCTATATCATAGCTTATGCTTCTAAGACATTAGATGGTGCCCAGTCTAACTATACTACCATTGAAAAGGAACTTCTAGCAATTGTTTTTGACTTGGATAAATTTCGGACCTATTTACTTGGAACCAAAGCGGTAGTATATTCAGACCATGCAGCTTTGAAGTACTTGCTAGATAAGAAAGAATCAGAGCCAAGGTTAATGCATTGGATATTGCTATTGCAAGAGTTTGATTTAGAGATCAAGGATAGGAGTGGTTTCCAAAATTTAGTGGTGGACCACTTGAGTCGCCTAGAGCATATAAAAAGTGACTCCACTCTTATTAATGATGCATTTTCTTTTGATAGCTTACAAGCAATATCCAAAGTGGTTCCTTGGTATGCATCCATTGCTGATTATTTGGTTAGTCACACCTTTCCTCCACATTTTTCTAAACTTCAAAAGGAAAAGCTCAAAAGCGAGTCCAAGTATTGCATATGGGATGACCCATATTTGTGGAGATGTGGTGCTGACCAAATGATTATAAGGTGTGTTGCACAATCCAAAATTTAGTCTATCTTAGAGGCGTGCCATGTTTCTGAAAGTGGTGGCCACTTCGGTCCTCAAAGAACTGCAAGAAAAATCTTAGACTGTGGATTTTTGTGACTCACACTCTTTAAGGATGCAAATCTTTTCTGTAGCTCTTGTCACCAATGCAAAGGTTCGGAAACATATCCAAGAGGGATGAGATGTCCCAACAACTCATGTTGTTTTGTGAAATTTTTTATGTTTGGGGTATTGACTTCATGGGTCCCTTTCCAAAATTGAATGGTTTATTATATATTCTGTTAGCCGTTGATTATGTTTCTAAGTGGGTGGAAGCAATTTCTACCCGTACTGATTATGCTAACGTGGTTGTCTCGTTTGTTCGAAATAATCTCATTTGCCGCTTTGGATCACCACGAGCAATCGTGAGTGATCAAGACTCTTATTTTTGTAACAAAAGAATAACAGGTTTGATGAAGAAACATGACATTATTCACAAGGTGGCTACGATCTATCATCCCAAACAAAGGCCAGGCCAAAGTGTCTAATAGAGAGATTAAGCGCATACTCAAGAAGATGGTTAAACCTTATTGGAGGGATTGGAGCTTTAGGCTCGGAAATGCACTATGGGATTATCAGACGGCTTACAAGACACCGATTGGCATGAGTCCGTTTTGGCTAGTCTATGGAAAGGCTTGTCACCTTTTGGTAGAGGTGGAACACAAGGCTTATTGGGCTATGAAGGAATGTAACTCAGGACTGGGAGGAGCCGGAGTTGAAAGGAAATTGCAACTGGACGAATTGGAGTGCATTTGGTTAGAAGCTTATGAAAACTCAAGGCTCTACAAAGAAAAAGTAAAGGCGGTACATGATCGGAACATCAAGAGAAGAGAGTTTAGAGCTGGTGATCAAGTCCTTCTCTATAACTCAAGGTTGAGATTTATGCCGGGCAAACTGAAGTCAAGGTGGGATGAACCATATCTGGTGAATAAGGCTGAACCATATGGAGTTATCCACTTGAGTCACCCCTCAAGCCCTACCTTCTTCAAAGTCATTGGCCACCGTTTGAAACTCTATCATGGTGTGAAGATGAAGAATAACAAGGAGCTGGAGATCTTTCTCTTGAAAGACCCGGCCAAGGAAGAGGATTGAGCTCATAAACGTCCAACTTAAGGACGTTAAAAAAAGTGCTAGGTGGGAGACAATCCACCATGGTATGGTCTTCCTTATCTACAGCTTCGTTTACTTAGTTTTAGTATCTTTACTTAATTTTCTTGCGTTCGCTTTGCTTGTTTTATGCTCTAATTGCTTTTACTGATTTTAAGTCAAAAAAAGGTGTGAGAACGATGCAGCAATACAGAGAGTTGTGATGGAACCATGCAGGTGGGGTACGAGGGCACATAAACCATCCCACGTGTACGCCTCGCTGATGCGTACGCGTCACTCAAAAATTTTCCGTTCCCACACGTGTGCTTGAACGACGCACACGCGTCGTATGCTAATGCTACAATGTTGCTGCTGTCTGGTACAAAAACCAAAGACTTGTGCTAGAACCAAGCGAATGGGGTGCTAGGCACACAATCCAACCCACGCGTACACATTGCTGACGCGTACGCGTCATTTGTTTTTTTGCCCACCCACACGTAGGCGTGAGCGACGTATATGCGTCGCACAGCTTTCTTAAAAATATTGCTGCTGCATCATACAAAAACCAGAGAGTTGTGATGGAACTGTGCAAGTTTCATGCGTCTAGCATGAAAAGTTATCACACACATGCTTGCCCGACGCTTATGCGTCATTTTCACTTTTGGGCCTCTCGTGCAGACACGTGATCGACGCTTACGCGTCACTTTGTCTTTTAGCCCTCCGACTCATACGCGTATCTGATGTGCACACGTCATAGTGCCGATTCAATTTAACCAGCGCACTGCCCTGGTTTCCTTCATTCTTCTTCTTTTTTTTCATTCTTTTTTCTTCTTTCATCTATCTTCTTTCCCCTTACTTCTTTCTTCCCTCTTCCCCTCTTCCACCACCACCGGCGACCACCACTTCTGGTGGTCCCACCTTCTTTCTTTTTTTCTTTTCTCTTCTCACCCCTCTTATCTTCTTCTTACTTGCATTTACCTTCCTCTCTTCCCCTTCTTTTCAAGGTTTTTTTTCTTACTCTCTTCTACTCTTCAACCCTTCTTTTGTTTATTGCATTCAAACATTTTAATTGCTCTTACTTGTATTTTAGTTGTGTTCTTTATTGCTTCTTATTAGTTCTTTTTCTCCTTACATTTTTTGTTATTGGTGTTGGCATTTTAAGTTGGTGGATTAATGGATTATTTTAATATTTCTTGACTTGTTTATCTCATGTGATATTGCTTTGGTAGTTGATATTTTATTTTGGGCGATATTACAAACTTAGACTTATCAACTTATTTATTGTCTATGATATGCACCCCAAGTGTTTGTGAAAATGCACCAATGACACTTTGATTCATCTTTAATCTTATTCTATCAACCTAGTGCTTCTTTTTTACAACACTTACACTCCATGTGCATTGAGCTTAGTCTTCATAAATTGTCATCCACATGCTCATTATTTTTTATTTGATTCGCATGTGTTTATCATTGTTGTTATCGATGCTTGAATTTATTTTTCTAATGCTTTACACTTGCATGCTTCTTACACTCTTGCATCTAGTGATAGTGCTATGCCCCTATGATCATATTGATATCTTACTCGCATGTTGCATCTTCTTGATTCTGGTGTTTATCTCTCTGAGTTTAATGTGTTTTCTTTTTCTTCCTTTTTTAGGATGGCGACCAAGAAAGGGAAGGAGAAGGCTTCTAAAAAGGCACATGCAAAGAAGGAAACTCAAAGACCACCTGCTAAGGCACAAACTTCCTCAAAAGTTAAGCCACCTTCTAAGCGGTTGAAGAGGGCCATCTGCGTTGATGAAGAAGAGAAGGAATTTCTCGCAAAGGACTCCGCAAGATTCACTAGCCGCTATTGTGAGCGGATGTTCCCCATCTTGCTCAATAGAAACTACCACAATCAGTACCTCCTACTTCTTCCAGAATAATTTGTTCATTTTGTGATGCCCCACATTGAGAAGAGGCATTGGAGATTCCTAAATCGGAGGTCGAGGGAAGTTAATCTATCTTGGGTCGTTGAGTTCTACTCCAATTATCACACGCCCACCCTTCAATCAGTTTTATGCGCCAAAAGCAAGTTCCTATATTGGAAGACGCTATTCAGTGGGTACTTGAGATTTTACCAAGTCCAGATGGGATGGATGCCTACCAAGAAGCAAAACTTGAGTGCAAGAGCTACGATTTTGACTGGGATCCCGTCCTCTGGGTCATTGCTCAACCTGTTAGTGAGTGGATCCATGGAAAAATCAAGACTCAACCCAGGTGCATCTCCACACAAGCGCTCACTATGGAGGCTCGAGTGTGGACACATATCATGTCTCACTATGTATTGCCGATCACTCATGAGTCCACTATTATTGGAGACATGGCCATTCTTGTTTGGTGCATCCTTACAGAGAAACCTCTCAACTTTTCACAACTCATCCACCAAGCTTTGGGCCGAGTGCAAACAGTGGGAAACCTACCTTTTACCACTTTGGTTATGGACTTGATGTCTGCGGCTGGAGTTTCCTATGAGACTAGGGATGTGAAGGCCATGATTCCAAGGGACGACGAAATTGTCCCGAATGGAAAATATATTAGGCTTCAAGTGCTACCCGTGAGCCGAAATGAGGACCCGTCTTTGGAAGCTCCATCATCCTCGGCTCTACCATCATCGACACCACATTCACCACAACAATTCGCTCACCAGTTGTTACTTGAGCTCCTTGAGAAGGTAGACTGGGAAGGCTGGAGGATTGAGCAGATTGAGCGACGCAACAAGCATCGCTATGACTACTTGAAGAAGCTTATTGGGTATTCTAACCCGCTGGTGAGAGAATTATTGTTAGTCTAGAATTTCACTAAATATAGATTCTCGTTGCAAGTATAGTCTAGACCAACAAACACTCCTCAATCAAAGTTTAAATTTTTAAATCAAAATATAACCGAGAGTTATTCAACCTCTAGTCGTTCTCCCTAGGAATGCAATTGGAGTGTTACTATTTCGGTTGTAAAGGACACAAAGGGGTTTTGGAATCAAAGAACAAAAGATTAAAAGAACTAAGAAATCAAAGAACAAAGCAATAATCAAAATTAGAATTAATGTAAGTAAAAGGAAACAAGATCAAAACTAGTGAAAATGCTAAGATATGCATAAAAGAACCTTGACTTGGGAAATCAAGAATCCTAAGAATCCTATCATGGCCATAACCACAACTATGATAATTATGGTGAGTCACTCTTGCTTAGTTAACCCCTAACATCGAGGAGTAAGTCAAGCAAGCATAATTGACCTTAATCCATAGGTCCTAGCTAAGTTACCAAACTAGTTGATAAAATGCTAGCTTAGATGGAAACAAGAGTCAACTAACTTCTCAAGAAGTATCGCTAAATGTCAGACATTATGAATCTAGTATCTTAGGAACTCAAACCCCAAGCCAAGGTTGGAAAATCTACTAAAAAAACTAGAGTTGGCATTTTCACAAACACCTTGTGTGCATAAAAGTAAAACCTGGAAAATTGCAAAGGAAAAAGGAAAACTATAACCAACTATTCACAAAACCAACAATAAACAAGCAATCAAGCATAAAGAGAGCATAAAGCATTAAATTCATCAACCAAAACTTCAAGAAACTCAAAATTGCAAGTATGAACAAAGTAATTTGAACCAAAAGAAATGAAAGTAAAAGTGCTTTAATTAAAGAGAAAATTGAGAGTACTTACAATTAAAGAAGCAAAATCTAAAATGAAAGCTAGTTATAAAATGCTACAATTAACCCTAATTAAAAACCCTAAGAGAGCTCTCCTTAATCTACACTACTCCTACTCCTACTACTATGGAAAATATAAAAAAATAAAGTTCTAAGTCCTAATGCCTTCATATGTGTTGATATCCCCTTCATATAACATCCATTTTCAGCCTTCAAGCCTTCCAAAATGGGCCAAAAGCCCTCAGAATTCGCACAGCACGTGTTTCATTAATAAAATCACGTACAGGGTCTTGTGCATATGCACAGATGTATGGGTACGCACACTTGGCTGAATGTTCTTCCGTGTGTACGCACGGGTAGTTGTGCGTACGCACACATGCTAATTTCTTCATGTGGGCATGCACGCTTGCTTGTGCGCACGCACACATGGCTGTGTGTGCTTTTCCTTGTTTTCTTCATGTTTTCTCCCTTGTACATGCTTTCTTCAACTTTTGCCTAGCCAATCATGCCTCAATGACCTAAAATCACTCAACAAACAAGTCATGGCATCGAATGGCATGAAAGCGAAATTAAATTGCTCAATTTAAGCACAAAAATGCATGTTTTTCACATTTAGGTTCAATTTAGGGATCAAACACAAAATTATGCTATTTTGGTGAATAAGTATGAGTTTATGTGATGAAATCCACTCAATTCAAGTTAAAATATATCATTAAATATGGATTCATCACCCGCCTATGGAGGAACCTGACACCTCAGACTCTACTTCCACTAATGGCGATGCAAGTGATCAAGAGGTGGACATGAAGGTGCCCCTGTCCCCCCATCTTTTGGCCATTGGAAGTGGCGATCCCGGACACACTTTCTGGATCATTGATGGCACGGAGGACCTTTCCAAGTTTTAAGTGTGGGGAGGTCGGTAATTGACTGCCGAAGGTAACAACCCTCCCACCCCCAATACCTATGTTTTAAATTTATTTTGTAGTTAGTTGTTGCATTGCATTGTAGTTAGAGTTTGTACACATTCTACCATTTCTTTCTTGCTAGGACTAGTTGGTTGAAGTGTTGATTTCCTTTTCAAGAAACTGTTTTAGAGTATTTCACTAATTTGAATTAAAATTTTTGTTTAACTTGCTTGAAAAAATTTAATTTGGAACATGGTTTTAGAGCTCAAACACACAAGCCTATTGAGATTTTTGAACACATTTGATTGGTTGCATCTTATCAACCATTATTTTGTTTTGGTGTGTGTTGTTCTTTCTAAGATTGCGATCTTTGTCTTGCTTAATTCTATATTTCCATTGTTTGATGTATGAATGCATTTATGTGATTGAGGCCTTTGTTTCACTAAGCTTACATACCCATATGGCTTTATGATGTGCGGATATTTCATACGCTTTTTGGCATCATTTTCATATAGTTTTCATTATGTTTTGTTTAAGTTTTATTATATTTTCATAGGTTTTAGTGCAAAATTCATATTTTTTGGCATCATTTTTATATAGTTTTCATTATGTTTTGTTTATATGCTTGAGAAGGCTTAACCTCAAGCCCGTAGCTAGAGGATGGTTGGAATTCATCCAACGGTCTATCATCCCTACTAGCAATCGGTCAGAAGTGATCATTGACAAAGCCATCATGATTCATTGCATCATGATTGGAAGTGAGGTGGATGTACATGAGGTAATACCTCAAGAGTTGTACAAGAAAGCTGAAAAGCCATCCACCTTAGCAAGGATGGATTTTTCCCACCTTATATGTCATCTATGCAATTTAGCTGGAAATGTCATAGAAGGAGACATCCCCATTGAGGAGGATAAACCCATCACTAAAAGAAGGATAGAGCAAACCAGAGAGCCTACACATGCACCTTAACAAGAGCATGTGGAGCATCCTCAACAAAAAATCCCTGAGATGCCTCAAGGAATGCAGTTTCCTCCCCAAGGATATTGGAATCAATTGCATACTTCTCTAGGAGAATTAAGCTTCAGCATGGATCAGTTGAGGATGGGACATCAAGAGCATTCCACCATCCTCTATGAAATAAGAGAAAATCATAGAGTTATGAGGGAAAAACAACAGAGATAGGGGCGTGACATAGATGAAATCAAGCACTCCATTAGATCCTCTAGAAGGAGTAGTAGCCACCATCACTAAGGTGGATTCGTTCCTTTAATCCTTGTTGCCTTTGTTATTTTTCTGTTTTACATGTATTTTATCTTATTGTCTGTTTCTAGTGCATGATCATCTTTATGTCTTAAAACTATGAAATATTCCACGCATCTCTCACCTTGGTAAAAAGAAAATTTTAATTGAAAAAGAAAAGTAAGATGCATGATTTCGAGTTATATATTAAGAATTGTTCAATTATTTGATGTGGTGGCATTGCTTTTGCTTTCTGAATATATGAATAAACAGTGCATATTTGATATTGGAGTAAAGAATGTTGGCTCTTGAAAGAATGATGATGAAAGTGAAGTGTTATTGGTAATCTGAAAAATCCAAAAATTGATTCTTGAAGTAAGAAAAAGCAGCAAAAAGCAATAAAAGAAAAAGAAATTTATATATGCATATGCAAAAAAAAGCAAGCAGAAAAAGAAAAAGCCAGTAGCTCTTTAAACCAAAAGGCAAGAGCAAGGATCCAAGGCTTTGAGCATCAATGGTTAGGAAGGCCTAAAAGAAACAAAATCTTGGCCTAAACAGTTCAAATGAGCTGCTTCCCTAACTATATGCTTATGGTGTGAAGGTGTCAAGTGAAAAGCTTGAGACTGAGCAGTTAAAGTCGTGATCCAAAGCAAAGAGTATGCTTAAGAACTCTGGACACCACTGGCTGGGGATATCGCCACCACCCAAGAGATTCTTCCCGTAGGTGAAAATTCGCCCAATTTATGGCCTACCATAAGTTCTGTTATATAAATAGGTAAATGTTCTTTTCCACTATGGATAGCAATGGTATGGCTAATCATTGTGAATCTTGAAGTACTATTTCTGAATCTCCCTGACCAAATCCACCAACATTAGGATTTCTAGCAAAGCTGAATCACAATTCGAAAGGGTTCACCCAGTTAAGTGTCTGTGGTGTTTATGTATACAGTGGTAATACTGGAAAACAAAGCGCTTAGGGTCAGGGCCAAGACTCAAAAGAAGTTGTGTTCAAGAATAAAAAAGAACTAAACTAGGAGAATCAATAGTATCATCTGGATTCTAAGTTCCTAAATATGCCAATTATTCTGAGCTTCAATGGAAAGTGAGATACCAAAACTATTCAGAAGCAAAAAACTACTAGTCTCGCTCATCTAATTAAAACTGAGCTTCATTGAAAACTCTGAGATTTGTTGTATCCTTCTCTTCTTTTTATCCTACTTTGTTTTTGGTTGCTTGGGGACAAACAACAGTTTAAGTTTGGTGGTCTGATGAGCGGATATTTTATACGATTTTTGGATTCTACTTTAAGTTGTTATGTTTTATGATGATTTCAGGTATTTTCTGGCTGAAATTGAGGAGTTTTGGCAAAGGCTGATTCAGAGACAGAGAAAGGACTGCAGATGTTGTCAGGATCTGACCTCCATGCACTCGAAGGAGCATTTTTGGAGTTAGAAAAGTCCAAATGGCAGACTCGCAATGGCTATGGAATGCTAACATCCAGGGCTTTCCAAAAATATATAGTAGTTTATACTTTGTTTTGGAAATGAAGACTCAAAACTGGCGTTGAACGCCAGCGACTAGTCCCATTCCTAGCGTCCAACGCCCAAAGGGGAGTTGCTGGCATCCAACGCCCATTCAGGAGTCCAAAGCTGGTGTTGGACGCCCAAAAGGTAGTACTAGCTCATGGCTTCACTCAAGCTCAGCCCAAACACTCACCAAGTGTGCCTGGAAAGTGGATTTTTGCACTGCAAGACTAGTTTATCTTATTTTCTGTAATTCTTAGTTGCTAGACTAGTATATATAGAACAAAGATCACCATTGTTATAGACCTTTACCCATTCGAACTTTTTACTATTATTTTTTGTACAATATGAGTCACTAACCTCCTAGGTTCAGGTTAGGAGCTCTGTTGATTCTTATGGATTAATAATATCACTATTCCACTTCAATCTATGCTTGATTCTATTCTAAGATGTATCTTCGTTCTTCATCCTAATAGATTGGGAGTATAACTTGACCATCATCCCTATTCCACATGGGTTCTTGCGAGTCTTTGACGGGATAATATTGAACCACAAGCTTGATTATACATCTCTTAGACGGCTAATCCACGACTTTGTTAGCTACTTCTCGAGACATCTGTGCAACCGAGGTGCGGGGCAATTAGGGCCTTTGTGATATAGGCTAGAACCAAAGGAGCAGTATTCTCTGATCCAGAAGATCCGACCTTGTCTGTGGCGTTTTGAGTAGGATCACCAAGGGAATGGACTGCTAGAGCTTCACCCCTGTTCAGATTAGATGACCGCTGACTCGGCGTTTGATCTGAAGCAGAGAAGATTAATGACCGCTGACCCGAGGTTAATCATTTACAGCCTGCCATGGAATGAATCAATCAGAAGTTGAAGTAGATGGTGAGAAAAGTTGATCCAGAAGGAAGAAGCATCTCTGAAGCCTCAACCGTTCTATCATCTCTTGTTTGAGTCTCTTGTTTTCTTTTCAAAAATTTTTCAAAACCTTTTCTTTTCTTTATTAATCTTTGTCTTTTATGTGAGTCTTTTGTTCTTGTTAAAGTTTCAAACTTTCTTGTTTTCTTTTGAGTCTAGTGTCAATTCTTAAGTTTGGTGTCCCTTGTGTGTTTATTTTTTCTTTAAAATTTTCGAAAGTTGTTCTTATTGTTCTTAGTGCTCTTTCTTGTTTTCTTTTTCTTATTTATGAGCAGGAACAGAGATAAAAAAACCTCTCTTTGATCTTGATCCTAAACCTGAGAGGACCCTAAGGAGGCGTTTACAACAAGTTTAAGCACAACACTCCGGAAGAGATCTCACAGAAATTTTTGAACAAGAAACTAAAAATACAAACATGGCAGCCAAATAGAATAATGGAGGAGATGCAAGGAAGGTTCTTGGTAACTTTACTGCACCCACTTCTGACTTTTATGGAAGAAATATCTCCACACCTGCCATTAGAGCAAATAACTTTGAGCTTATGCCTCAGTTAGTCTCTCTAATGCAACATAATTTCAAATTTCAAAGACTTCCACTAGAAGATGCACATCAATTCTTATATGACTTCTTGCAAATCTGTGATACTATTAAGACCAATGGAGTGGATTGGTGCACAGAATTGTGATTTACACTTTTCACAACTCTGGTGCCACTAACCAGCAAGTGCACTGGGTCATCCAAGTAATACCTTACGTGAGTAAGGGTCAATCCCATTGAGATTGTTGGCTTGAAGAAAGCTATGGTCATCTTGTAAATCTCAGTCAGGCGGATTCAAATGGTTATGAGGTTTTGATGATTAAAAAAGAAATAAAACATAAAATAGGATTGAGATACTGATGCAATTCATTGGTGGGAATTTCAGATAAGCGTATGGAGATACTTTGTTCCCTCTGAGCCTCTACTTTCCTATTGTCCTCATCCAATCATGCGTACTCCCTTCCATGGCAAGCTGTATGTTGGTGGATCACCGTTGTCAATGGCTACCATCCATCCTCTTAGTGAAAACATATCCGCTACGGTTTCCCACATGGCTAATCAACTGTCGGTTCTCGATCGTGTTGGAATAAGATCCATTGATCCTTTTGCACACTGTCACTGCGCCCAACAGTCACAAGTTTGAAGCTCGTCACAGTCATCCCATCCCAGATTCTGCTCGGAATACCACAGACAAGGTTTAGACTTTCTGGATCTCAAGAATGCTGCCAATTGATTCTAGCTTATACCACGAAGACTCTGATCTTATGGAATGGAAGGCTCTGTTGTCAAGAGAGGCAACCATGCATCGTAAACCAGGAGGCCAAGAGATACACACTCAAGCTCTTGCAGATAGAACGGAGGTGGTTGTCAGGCACGCGTTCATAAGGGAGGATGATGATGAGTGTCACGGATCATCACATCCATCAGGTTGAAGTAGGAGTGAATATCTTAGAACAAGAATAAGTGTGTATTGAATAGAAAAAGAATAGTACTTTGCATTAATTCATGAGGAACAGCAGAGCTCCACACCTAAATCTATGAGGTGTAGAAATTTCACCGTTGAAAATACATAAGTGATGAAGGTCCAGGCATAGCCGAATGGCCAGCCCCCAAAACATGATCAAGAGATCAAAAGTGATCCAAAGATAGTTTCAAAAATGATATAAAGATATGAATACAATAGTAAAAAGTGATATTTATACTAAACTAGTAAACTAGGTTTACAGAAAATGAGTAACTAAGTGTAGATAGTGCAGAAATCCACTTCCGGGGCCCACTTGGTATGTGTTTGGGCTGAGCATTGAAGCTTTCACATGCATAGGCTCTTCTTGGAGTTTAAACACCAGTTTTGGTGCCAGTTTGGGCGTTTAACTCCAGCTTTGATGCCAGTTCTAGCGTTTTACGCCAGAAAAGGGACTCTGATGGGCGTCTGGATGCCAGTTTGGGCCATCAAATATCGAGCAAAGTATGAACTATTATACATTGCTGGAAAGTCCAAGATGTCTACTTTCCAAAGCAATTAAGAGCGCGCCAATTGGGCTTCTGTAGCTCCAGAAAATCCACTTTGAGTGCAGGGAGGTCAGAATCCAATAGCATCTTCAGTCCTTTCTCAGCCTCTGAATCAGATTTTTGCTCAGGTCCTTCAATTTCAGACAGAAAATACCTAAAATCACAGAAAAACACACAAAATCATAGTAAAGTCCAGAAATGTGATTTTCGCATAAAAACTAATAAAAATATTCTAAAAAGTAACTAAAACATATTAAAAACTATGTAAAAACAATGCCAAAAGGTGTATAAATTATCCGCTCATCACAACACTAAACTTAAATTGTTGCTTGTCCCCAAGCAACTGAAAACAAAATAGGATAAAAAGAAGAGAATATACAATAAATCTCAAAATATCAATGAAATTTAGTCCCAATTAGATGAGCAGGGCTAGTAGCTTTTTGCCTCTGAACAGTTTTGGCATCTCACTTTATCCTTTGAAGTTCAGAATGATTGGCAACCATTAGGAACTTAGAATTTAGATAGTGTTATTGATTCTCCTAGTTCAGTGTGTTGATTCTTGAACACAGCTACTTTATTAGTCTTGGCCGTGGCCCTAAGCACTTTGTTTTCCAGTATTACCACCGGATACATAAATGCCACACACACATAATTGGGTGAACCTTTTCAGATTGTGACTTAGCTTTGCTAGAGTCCCCAGTTAGAGGTGTCCAGAGTTCTTAAGCACACTCTTTTACTTTGGTTCATGACTTTAACCATTCAGTCTCAAGCTTTTCACTTGGACCTTCGTGACACAAGCACATGGTTAGGGACAGCTTGATTTAGCCGCTTAGGCCAGGATTTTGTTCCTTTGGGCCCTCCTATCCATTAATGCTCAAAGTCTTGGATCCTTCTTACCCTTGCCTTTTAGTTTTAAGGGCTATTGGCTTTTTCTACTTGCTTTTTCTCTTTTTTTCTTTTTTTTTTAATTTTTGCCACTTTTTTTTCGCAAGCTTTGTTATTCACTGCTTTTTCTTGCTTCAAGAATCAATTTTATGATTTTTTAGATTATCAATAACATTTCTCTTTGTTTATTATTCTTTCAAGAGCCAATAATTTTAACAATCATAAACTTCACTATAAAAAAATATGCACTGTTCAAGTATTCATTCAGAAAACAAAAAGTATTGCCACCACATCAAAATAATTAAACTAATTTCAAGATAAAATTTGAAATTCATGTACTTCTTTTTTTTTGTAATTAGGAACATTTTTCATTTAAGAAAGGTGAAGGATTCATAGAATTATTCATAGCTTTAAGACATAGACACTAAACACTAATGATCATGTAATAAAGACACAAACATAGACAAACATAAAGTATAAAAAATCAAAAAACAGAAAAAAAATAACAAAGAAATTAAAGAACGGGTCCACCTTAGTGATGGCGGCTAGTTCTCCTTCTTGAAGATCCTATGGAGTGCTTGAGCTCCTCAATGTCTCTTCCTTGCCTTTGTTGCTCCTCCCTCATGGCTCTTTGGTCTTCTCTAATTTCATGGAAGATGATGGAATGCTCTTGGTGTTCCATCCATAGTTGCTCCATATTGGAACTCAAATCTCCTAGAGAAGTGTTGAGTTGTTCCCAATAGTTGTATGGAGGAAAATGCATCCCTTGAGGTATCTCAGGGATTTCTTGATGAGGGACTTCCTCATGCGCTTGTTGAGGTCCATGAGTGGGCTCTCTTGTTTGCTCCATCCTCTTTTTAGTGATGGGCTTGTCCTCTTCAATGAGGGTGTCTTCCTCTATGACAATTTCAGCTAAATTGCATAGGTAACAGATGAGATGAGGGAAGGCTAACCTTGCTAAAGTGGAAGGTTTGTCAGCAACCTTGTATAGTTCTAGAGGTATGATCTCATGAACTTCCACTTCCTCTCCAAACATGATTCTATGGATCATGATAGCCCAATCCACAGTTACTTCGGATCGGTTGCTAGTAGGAATGATAGAGCGTTCGATGAACTCCAACCATCCTCTAGCCGCAGGCTTAAGGTCAAGCCTTCTTAGTTGAACCGGCTTGCCTTTGGAGTCTCTCTTCCATTGGGCTCCTTCCATACAGATGTCCATGAGGAATTGGTCCAACCTTTGATCAAAGTTGACCCTTCTTGTGAAAGGATGAAGATCTCTTTGCATAATTGGCAAGTTGAATGCCAATCTCACATTTTCTGAACTGAAATCTAAGTATTTCCCCCGAACCATTGTGAGCCAATTCTTTGGGTTCAGGTTCATACTTTGATCATGGTTCTTGGTGATCCATGCATTGGCATAGAACTCTTGAACCATTAAGATTCTGACTTGTTGAATGGGATTGGTGAGAGCTTTCCATCCTCTTCTCCTAATCTCATGTCGGATCTCTAGATATTCGCTCCTTTTGAGCTTGAAGTGGACCTCGGGAATCAACTTCTTCTTGGCCACAACTTCATAGAAGTGGTCTTAATGGACCTTTGAGATGAACCTCTCCATCTCCCATGACTTGGAAGTGGAAGCAATTGTCTTTCCCTTCCTCTTTCTAGAGGTTTCTTCGGCCTTAGGTGCCATTAATGGTTATTGAAAACAAAAAGCAATACTTTTTCCAACACCAAACTTAAAATGTTTGCTCGTCCTCGAGTAAGAGAGGAAAGAAGAGGGTAGAAGAAGAAGAGAAGTGAGGGATGGAGGCTTGAGAGGGTTCGGCCAAGGGGGGTGTTGAGTGTATATAATGTGTGAAAATGAAGGACGAATGAGGGGTATTTATAGTGTAAGAGAGGGAGTTGGTTCGTGTGAGAAGGGTTGGGTTTGGGAGGGAAATGGTTTGAATTTGAGTGGGTGGGGGTAGGTGGGTTGTACGATAGGTTTATGGGAATTAGGGAATGGATGTGAGTGGTGAAGAGCATATTGGAAAGAGGGTAAGATTTGATAGGTGAGTGGTGTTTTGGGTAGAGTGTTATGGAGAAGTGTGAAGAAGAGAGAGAGTGAGGTGGGATAGGTGGGGATCCTGTGGGATCCACAGATCCTGAGGTGTCAGGGATTTTTTATCCCTGCACCTTTCTGGCATTAAATGCCCTCTATGTGCCATTTTTGGCGTTTAAACGCTGGGTTGATGCCCTTTTCTGCCGTTTAAATGCCCAGAAAGGTGCCAGACTAGGCGTTTAAACTCCTATTTTTATACCTTTACTGGCGTTTAAACACCAATTTGCCTGCCAGTTCTAGCGTTTAAATGCCAGACTGCTACCCATTTCTGGCATTTAAACGCCTAAAATTGTGCCAGGCTGGGCGTTAAACGCCCATTTTGGTATCTTTACTGGCGTTTAAACGCCAGTAAGCTCTTCCTCCAGGGTGTGCTATTTTTGATGCTATTTTTTATTTTGCTTTAATTTTTTTGCAGTTGTTTTTGTGACTCCATATGATCATCATCCTAAAGAAAACATAAAATAACAATCAAAAATAAAATAAAAGAGTAAATAATATAGATAAATAAAATTGGGTTGCCTCCCAATAAGCGCTTCTTTAATGTCAATAGCTTAACAGGAAGCTCTTATAGAGCTTTACAGGTGCTCAGAGCATGATTGTGGCCTCCCAACACCAAACTTAGAGTTTGAGTGTGGGGGCTCTGTTTGACTCTGTACTGAGAGAAACTTTTCATGCTTCTTCTCCATGTTTACAGAAGAAGATCCTTGAGCCTTAAACACAAGGTAGTCCTCATTCAATTGAAAGACTAACTCTCCTCTGTCCACATCAATCACAGCCCTTGCTGTGGCTAGGAAAGGTCTTCCAAGGATGATGGATTCATCCTCATCCTTCCCAGTGTCTAGGATTATGAAATCAACAGGGATGTAAAGGCCTTCAACCTTTACCAAGACATCCTCTACAAGTCTATAAGCCTGTTTCTTTGATTTGTCTGCCATCTCTAGTGACATTCTTGTAGCTTGTACCTTAAAGATCCCTAATTTCTCCTTTACAGAGAGTGGCATGAGGTTGATACTTGATCCTAGGTCACACAGAGCCTTTTCAAAGGTCATGGTGCCTATGGTGTAAGGTATCAAGAACCTTCTGGGATCCTCTTTCTTTTGAGGCAACTTCAGCTGAGCCAATGCACTTAGTTCATTGATGAGCAATGGAGGTTCATCCTCCCTAGTCTCATTACCAAATAATTTTACTTGACTCATAAGAAACAACTAAATTTTTTTAAAAAGTTTTTGACTGAGTCAATCCAAAATTTCAAAATTTATGAGAGAAATAAGGGAAATATATTTTTTTTATTTTTGAATTTTTAATGAGGAGAGAGAAAAACACAAAAATGACTCAAAACATGAAAATTTAAGATAAAAACAAAAAAATCATGCAAGAACACTTTGAATGTCAAGATTAACACCAAGAACACTTTGAAGATCATGATGAACATCAAGAACATATTTTTAAAATTTTTTTTGAAAAGAATGACATGCAAGACACCAAACTTAAAAATTTTTAAACTCTTGATTCTAAGAAATCGAAAATGCATATGAAAAACAAGAAAAGACACAAAACAAGAAAATTTTAAGATCAAACAAGGAGACTTTATCAAGAACAACTTGAAGATCATGAAGAACACAATGCATGGGATTTTTCGAAAATCTTGGAAAAAATTGAAAACATGAAATTGACACCAAACTTAGGATTTGACACTAGACTCAAACAAGAAACACAAAATATTTTTTTTGGTTTTTATGATTTTATTAATTTTTTTGCAATTTTTCAAAAAAATTTTGGAAAAACGAAAAAGAAGAGAAAAATTTTTTTTTGAAAGATTTTTGAAAACTTTTGGAAAATAAAATAAAGGTTGAAACAAGAAGAAAATTACCTAATCTGAGCAACAAGATGAACCGTCAGTTGTCCAAACTCGAACAATCCCCAGCAACGGCGCCAAAAACTTGGTGCACGGAATTGTGATTTACACTTTTCACAACTCCGGTGCCACTAACCAGCAAGTGCACTGGGTCGTCCAAGTAATACCTTACGTGAGTAAGGGTCGATCCCACAGAGATTGTCGGCTTGAAGCAAGCTATGGTCATCTTGTAAATCTCAGTCAGGCAGATTCAAATGGTTATGAGGTTTTGATGATTAAAAAAGAAATAAAACATAAAATAGGATAGAGATACTTATGCAATTCATTGGTGGGAATTTCAGATAAGCGTATGGAGATGCTTTGTTCCCTCTGAGCCTCTGCTTTCCTACTATCCTCATCCAATCTTGCATACTCCCTTCCATGACAAGCTGTATGTTGGTGGATCACCGTTGTCAATGGCTACCATCCGTCCTCTTAGTGAAAACATATCCGCTACGGTTTTCCGCATGGCTAATCAGTTGTCGGTTCTCGATCGTGTCAAAATAAGATCCATTGATCCTTTTGCACACTGTCACTGCGCCCAATAGTCATGAGTTTGAAGCTCGTGACAGTCATCCCCTCCCAGATCCTACTCGAAATACCACAGACAAGGTTTAGACTTTCTGGATCTCAAGAATGCTGCCAATTTATTCTAGCTTATACCACGAAGACTCTGATCTCATGGAATGGAAGGCTCTGTTGTCAAGAAAGGCAACCATGCATCATGAACTAGGAGGCCAAGAGATACACACTCAAGCTCTTGCAGATAGAACGGAGGTGGTTGTCAGGCATGCGTTCATTAGGGAGGATGATGATGAGTGTGACGGATCATCACATCCATCAGGATGAAGTACGAGTGAATATCGTAGAACAAGAATAAGTGTGTATTGATTAGAAAAACAATAGTACTTTGCATTAATTCATGAGGAACAACAGAGCTCCACACCTTAATCGATGAGGTGTAGAAACTCCACCGTTGAAAATACATAAGTGATGAAGGTCCAAGCATGGCCGAATGGCCAGCCTCCAAAACGTGATCAAGAGATCAAAAGTGATCTAAATATAGTCTCAAAAATGATCTAAAGATATGAATACAATAGTAAAAAGTGCTATTTATACTAAACTAGTAAACTAGGTTTACAGAAAATGAGTAACTAAGTGTAGATAGTGCAGAAATCCACTTCTGGGGCCCACTTGGTATGTGTTTGGGCTGAGCATCGAAGATTTCACGTGCATAGGCTCTTCTTGGAATTTAAACGCCAGTTTTGGTGCCAGTTTGGGCGTTTAACTCCAGCTTTGGTGCCAGTTCTGGCGTTTTACGCCAGAAAAGGGTCTCTCGTGGGCTTTTGGACACCAGTTTGGGCCATCAAATCTCAAGCAAAGTATGGACTATTATATATTCTGGAAAGCCCAAGATGTCTACCTTCCAAGGCAATTGAGAGAGCTCCAATTGGGCTTCTATAGCTTCAGAAAATCCACTTCGAGTGCAGGAAGGTCAGAATCCAACAGCATCTTCAGTCCTTTCTCAGCCTTTGAATTAGATTTTATCTCAGGTCCTTCAATTTCAGCTAGAAAATACCTAAAATCACAGAAAAATACACAAACTCATAGTAAAGTCCAGAAATGTGACTTTTGCATAAAAACTAATAAAAATATACTAAAAAGTAACTAAAACATATTAAAAACTATGTAAAAATAATGCCAAAAAGTGTATAAATTATTCGCTCATCATGGATCCTAAGGTCTACAGACTTATGCTTTTCCCTTTTGCTGTTAGAGACAAAGCTAAGATATGGTTGGATTCTCAACCTAAGGAAAGCCTAGACTCTTACGAAAAGTTGGTCAATGTTTTCTTGGATAAATTCTTTCCACCACAAAAGATGAGTAAGCTCAGGGTGGAAGTTCAAACCTTTAGACAAAAAGAGGGTGAATCCCTCTGTGAAGCTTGGAAAAGATACAAGCAACTAATCAGAAGATGTCCTCTTGACATGCTCTCAGAATTGACTATCATAGGAATCTTCTATGGTCGTCTATCTGAGATGTCCAAAATGTCATTGGACCATTCTGCTGGTTGATCGCTCCACTTAAAGAAGACGCCTGAAAAGGCGCAAGAACTCATTAAAATGGTTGCAAACAACCAATTCATGTATATATCTAAGAGAAACCCTGTGAACAATGGGGTAGCTCAGAAGAAAGGAATCTTGGAAGTTGACACTCTGAATGCCATACTGGCTCAGAACAAGATCTTGACCCAACAAGTCAATATGATATCTCAGCACTTGACTGGAATGCAAGCTACAGTTAGCATCACTCAAGACACTTCCTATGATGGAAATGCTTATGATCCAGATCAACCCATGATGGAAGAGGTGAATTACATGGGAGAACAGTATGAAAATACCTACAACTTGTCATGGAGGAATGATCCTAACCTCTCATGGAAGGATCAACAGAAGCCTCAGCAAGGCTTCAACAATAATCTAGGTGGAAGAACCCAGAATAGGTTCAAAAATAGACCACCATTCCCATCTTCTCAGCAACAGATGGAGACTTCTATGTAGAGCCTTTCTAACTTAGCAACCATATTCTTTGAACTCTCTAAGACTGCTTATAGTTTCATAACAGAAATTAGGTCCTCCATCAGAAATCTTGAGGTACAAGTTGGTCAGCTGAGTATGAGAATCCCTGAGACCCTTCCTAACACTCTCCCAAGTAACACTGAAGTAAACCCAAGAGAAGAGTGCAAAGCCATTACTGTAGAAGCTGATGCCATATCTGAAGGGATACTCTGGCATTGAACGCCAATAAGGAAGTCCTTACTAGTCGTTCAATGCCCAAAGGGGAACCATCATTGGCGTTGAACGCCAGTAAGGGAGCCCTTACTGGGCATTTAATGCCCAAAGAAGACCCATTCCTGGCGTTGAACGCCAGTAAGGAAGTCCTTATTGGGCGTTCAATGCCCATAGAAGCACCATCACTGGCGTACTGGGCATTCAACGTCCAAAAAGGTACAAAAGTTGGCGTTGAACGCCAGTAACACGACAGCTAGGCGTTCAACACCCACTCAAGGCCTCCCTATTAAAGAACTGAAGGAAACTAAGGCTCATGAGGAGACTATAGAAGTTCCCTTGAATGCCTTGTTGCAATTTATGCATTATGAGGATCACTCCTCCTCTGATGAGGAAGATGGTACTAGGGATGAGCAAGTTTCTAGGTACCTGAGAGTCCTCATGAAGCTGCATGCCAAGTTGTTTGGCACAGAGACATTGGAGGAAGAACCTCCAATTTTCACCAAGGAACTCAATGCCTTGGTTCAACAGAAACTACCTCAGAAGCTACCAGATACCAGATGCTTCTTGATTTCTTACACCATAGGCACCATTACCTTTGAGAATGCTCTGTGTGACCTAGGGTCAAGCATAAACCTTATGCCACTCTCTGTAATGGAGAAGTTGAGAATCTTTGAGGTACAAGCTGCGCTCACTAGAGATGGCAGACAAGTCAATGAAAAAGGCTTATGGTCTGGTAGAGGATGTCTTAGTAAAGGTTGAAAACCTTTACATCCCTGTAGATTTTATAATCTTGGATACTGGGAAGGAAGAGGAGGAATCCATCATTCCTGGAAGACCCCTCCTAGCCAATGCCAATGCCATAATTGATGTGGCAAAGGGAGAGCTAGATCTATAGTTATGGGAGGACCATATCTTGTTCAGGATGCCTAGCCCTAATTCTCCCTCTGATAAAAGAGAGATAGTTATGCAACACCTAGTGTTCCAATCCTCACTCTCAGTGCAAAGTTATACAAAGCCTCAGACACTAATTCTAAGTTTGGTGTGTGGCAGCCATCATCAAGCATTGAGAATAAAGGTACTAAGAAGAAAGTACCTAAAGGCTAGAGGGACAAAAAGATCCCTATTGAAGGCCTCTTACCTGGCATGAGAGTTGTCTTCACTGACAACGCCGCCATTCCACACACAATGAACAAGATCTTGTCTCTAGAGAATGTGTAGCTCATCCAGGAGAGCACATGCAAGAAGTTCACTGTAAGGGGCAAAATTTCGATCCCCTATTCATCTCCGTAAGGAGCTAACCGTCAAGCTAGTGACGTTAAACAAGCACTTATTTGGAGGCAATCCAACCATAATTAAAGTTATTTCTATTTTTCATTAAGTTTATTGCAGTTTTATCAGTTTAATTTTCATATTTGTTTAAGTTTATGATCATGTGCAGTAGTTAGAATAGAAACAGAAACAATCATAACTGGAAATAGAACACCCTAGAGCAGGTACCTTGCTCGCGTTGAATGCCAGACAAGGGGGCCAGAGTGGGCGTTCAATGTCCATGAGGAGTAGCATTGCTGGCATTGAACGCCAGCCAGGGAGCATGAAGCTGGCGCTGAACGCCAGCTAGGGGCAAAGACTGGACGTTCAACGCCCTAAGAGAGGCAGAGGCCTGGTGTTGAACGCTAGGAAGGAGCACTCCAATGAGGGTTCAACGCCCTAATAGGAGCACATAGTTGGCGTTGAACGCCAGCCAGGAGCAGGAGCTGGGCGTTCAACGCCCACAAGGGGGTAGGAAATTCGAATTCCCTAGCCTCTCAGGACCAATGTGTCCCACAAAATCTCTACTTACCCCACCTTCTTCTCTCTTTCACTCTTCCCAACATACTCTTCCCTATAAACCCTAACCCAATCATATCCACATCTCTTCCCAAAACCATCAAAACTCCCACCAACCTCCACCCACTTCAAACTCAAAATTTCCCGCCCAATTCCCACCCATTCATTCAAATCCCAACCTATCCCACCTCTATAAATACCCCTTCTTCTTACCCTTCATACACACACCATTCATACACTAAAGTCCCACTTGGCCGAATTCTTATCTCTTCCTCCATCTCCCCTATTATCTTTTTCTTCTACTATTTTCTTCATATTTTACTTGAGGACGAGCAAAACTTTTAAGTTTGGTGTTGGAAAAGCTTGCTTTTTTCTTTCCATTCACACTCATGACACCCAAAATCAGAGAATCCTCTAGAAAGAGAAAAGGAAAAGCTGTTGCTTCTACCTCTGAACCTTTGGAGATGGAGAGATTTATCACCAAAGTCCATCAAGACCACTTCTATGAAGTAGTGGCAAAGAAAAGGGTGACTCCTGAAGTCTTCTTTAGGCTAAAAAAGAATGAGCATCCCGAGATCCGACGAGAAATCCGGAGGAGTAGTTGGAAAGTCCTAACTAATCCTATCCCGAAAGTTGGAATCTTGATGGTACAAAAGTTCTATGCCAATACATAGGTCATGAAAAACCAAGATACAAGCGTGAACCCAAGTCCCGAAAATTGGCATACAATGATCTGAGGGCGTCTCTTGGATTTCAGCCCGGAGAGTGTAAGGTTGGCACTCCATTTGCCAATAATACAAGGAGACCGACATCCTTACACTAGGAGAGTCAATTTTGATCAGAGGTTGGACCAAGTCCTTTCAGATATTTGTGTAGAAGGAGCTCAGTGGAAGAGGGATGCTCAAGGCAAGCCTATGTAACTGAGAAGGCTTGACCTCAAGCCCATAGCTAGAGGATGGTTGGAATTCATTCAATGCTCTATCATCCCTACTAGCAATTGGCCAGAAGTGACCAATGACAGAGCCATCATGATTCATTGCATCATGATTGGAAGTGAGGTGGAGGTACATGAGGTAATACCTCAAGAGTTGTACAAGAAAGCTGAAAAGCCTTCCACCATAGCAAGGTTGGCTTTTTCCCACCTTATATGTCATCTATGCAATTTAGCTAAAATTGTCATAGAAGGTGACATCCCCATCGAGGAGGACATGCCTATCACTAAAAAAAGGATGGAGCAAACCAGAGAGCCTACACATACACCAACAAGAAATTTCTGAGATGCCTCAAGGGATGAATTTTTCTCCCCAAGGCTATTGAGACCAATTGCATACTTCTCTAGGAGAATTAAGCTCCAGCATGGATCAATTGAGGATGGAACATCAAGAGCATTCCACCATCCTCTATGAAATAAGAGAAGATCAAAGGGACATGAGGGAATATAAAAGAGTTATGAGGGAAGAACAATAGAGGCATGAGCGTGACAAAGAAGAAATCAAGCACTCCATTGGATCCTCCAGAAGGAGTAATAGCTTTCATCACTAAGGTGGATTTGTTCCTTTAATCCCCTGTTGCTTTTGTTATTTTTCTATTTTCCAGGTATTTTATCTTATTGATTGTTTCTAGTGCATGATCATCTTTATGTCTTAAAGCTATGAAATATTTCATGCATCTTTCACCTTGCTTAAAAGAAAACTTTAATTGAAAAAGAAAAGTAAGATGCACGAATTTCGAGTTATATATCAAGAATAGTTCAATTATTTGATGTGGTGGCATTGCTTTTGCTTTCTGAATGTATGAATAAATAGTGCATATTTGATATTGGAGTAAAGAATGTTGGCTCTTGAAAGAATGATAATGAAAGTGAAGTGTTATTGGTAATATGAAAAATCCAAAAATTGATTCTTGAAGTAAGAAAAAGCAGCAAAAAGCAATAAAAGAAAAAAAATTATATATGCATATGCAAAAAAAAAGCAAGCAGGAATAGAAAAAGCCAGTAGCTCTTTAAACCAAAAGACAAGAGCAAAGATCCAGGACTTTGAGCATCAATGGTTAGGAGGGCCTAAAAGAAACAAAATCTTGGCCTAAATAGTTCAAATGAGCTGCTTCCCTAACTATATGCTTGTGGTGTGATGGTGTCAAGTAAAAAGCTTGAGATTGAGCCGTTATAGTCGTGATCCAAAGCAAAGAGTGTGCTTAAGAACACTGGATACCATTGGCTGGGGATTCTAGCAAAGCTGAATCACAATCCGAAAGTGTTCACCAGTTAAGTGTATGTGGCGTTTTTGTATCTGGCGGTAATACTGGAAAACAAAGCGCTTAGGGTCACGGCCAAGACTCAAAAGAAGCTGTATTCAAGAATAAAAAAGAACTATACTAGGAGAAACAATAGTATCATCTGGATTCTATGTTCCTAAAGATGCCAATTATTCTGAGCCTCAATGGAAAGTGAGATGCCAAAACTATTCAGAAGCAAAAAGCTAATAGTTCCACTCATCTAATTGAAATTGAGCTTCATTGAAAACTCTGAGATTTATTGTATTCTTCTCTTCTTTTTATCCTACTTTGTTTTTGATTGCTTGTGGACAAGCAACAGTTTAAGTTTGGTGTTCAGATGATCAAATATTTTATACGCTTTTTGGCATCATTTTCATATAGTTTTCATTATGTTTTGTTTAAGTTTTATTATATTTTTATAGGTTTTAGTGAAAAATTCATATTTTTGGATTCTACTTTGAGTTATTGTGTTTTATGATGATTTCAGGTATTTTCTGGCTGTAATTGAGGAGTTTTGGCAAAGTCTAATTCAGAGACAAAGAAAGGACTATTGATTCTGTCAGGATCTGACCTCCATGCACTCAAAGGAGCATTTTTGGAGCTACAAAAGTTCAAATGGTGCGCTCTCAATGGCTATGGAAAGCTAACATCTAGGGGTTTCTAGAAATTTATAATAGTTTATACTTTGCTTTGGAAATGAAGACCCAAAACTGGCGTTTAACGCCTGCCACCATCCCCATTCTTGGCATCCAACGCCCAAAGGGGAGTAGCTGGCGTCCAACACCCATTGAAGAGTCCAAAGCTGGCATTGGACGCCCAAAAGGGAGCACTAGCTCGTGGCTTCACTCAAGCTCAGCCCAAATACTCACCAAGTGGGCCCGAAAAGTGGATTTTTGCACTGCAAGACTAGTTTATCTTACTTTCTGTAATTCTTAGTTGCTAGACTAGTATATATAGAACAAAGATCACCATTGTTAGATACCTTTACCCATTCAAACTTTTTACTATTATTTTCTATACAGTATGAGTCACTAACCTCCTATGTTAAGGTTAGGAGCTCTGTTGATTCTTATGAATTAATAATTTCACTATTCTACTTCAATCTATGCTTGATTCTATTTTAAGATGTATCTTCGTTCTTCATCCTAACAGATTGGGAGTGTAACTTGACCATCATCCCATTTCCATATGGGTTCTTGCGAGTCCTTGATGGGATAGTATGGAACCACAAGCTTGATTATACATCTCTTAGACGACTAATCCACGGCATCATTGGGTACTTTTCGAGACATTAGTGCAACTGAGGTGCGAGGAGATGAGGGCCTTTGTGGTATAGGCTAGAACCAAAGGAGAAGTGTTCTCTGATCTGGAAGATCTGACCTTGTCTGTGGCATTTTGAGTAGGATCACCAAGGGAATAGACTGCTAGAGCTTCACCCTCGTTCAGATTAGATAACTGCTGACCTGGTGTTTGATCTGAAGCAGAGGAGATTAATGACCACTGACCCGACGTTAATCATTTACAGCCTGCCATGGAATGAATCAATTAGAAGTTGGAGTAGATGGTGAGAAAAGTTGACCCAGAAGGAAGAAGCATCTTCGAAGCCTCAACCGTTCTATCATCTCTGATTTCACATCTATCTTGTAACGTTTATTTATTTATCTGTTTTATACATTTTCTTGTGACAACTATGTTTTCTATTTGCCAGACTAAGATCTGAAAGGTAACCACTGCTTGCTCAAACCAACAATCTCCCTGGGATCGACCCTCACTCCCTTGAGGTATTACTTGTACGACCCGGTATACTTGTCGGTCTATCTGTGCAAAATGTTCGGAGTCACTTTTATGCACCACTGTACCTTTTCATCATCCTTTGCAAACCAATGTTGAGCCTATTTTATCCCATTTGTTATTTATTTTAGCACATCACTAACTCTAAACAAAAAACAATGAATGTCCTTAATTTGAATTTTTGGTTAGCTTAGACTAGTGCGAGTGTGCACAATTTAACTGTGGGAAAATTAGGTATGGTAATGCTTGGTTTCGGAATTGGGTATTTTATATTCTTAACTGGAAATGTGAAAATAGTTTGGGCACTTATTCATGCATCCAACACTTTAATCATATGCATTAGCTCCTTGTGTATATACATTCTCTACCATATTTCAAAAAAAATGAGAGAGAGAGAGAGAAAGTAATAAAAAGGGGACAAAATGCCCCAAGGCAACTAATGATATCAATGCATATGATTCGTATTCAAAAATATCAAAGTGCATGAATTTGTGGAGAGAAAGTCAATGGGTAGTTAGGTTTTGCATTGTAATTTCATGGAGTGTCTTAGGTTAGGTGAAAAGTTTAGGTTAATCAAGGATTCGGATTTTAGTCCACTTAACCAAATACATTCCTACCTTGACCCTAACCCCATTACAACCCTTGAAAAGACCTCTTGATATGTGTATTTTTGCATTGAATTTTTGTTGATTGGTAGAAGAAGAGCATGCCTTAGAAAGCAGGATTAGTAGAGAACCGAGAGAATCAACCCTCAAACACTAGAGTGATTAGAATGCATACACTTCCGGTGATGGCTCGATGCTCAATTCCTTGTTCCTGGCTTTCAAGAGCTTCCTTATTGCAAGTCTATTTGTACTTTTTTTTGAGATTTAAATTAGTAGAGTTCAGTTTATATTTGTTCTTGGAAGATTGATTTACTTTTAACTAAGTAGGTAGAAGCATTTAGCATGTAGTTGTATTCATATAGATAGATTGTATTGCATAAGTCCTACCATTTTCCCTTCACTCTTTTGGTTCCCTTGAGCTTAGCATGAGGACATGCTAACGTTTAAGTGTGGGGAGATTTGATGAACTACAATATTATGACTTATTTTGGATCGAATCGAGTGTATTTTATCAACTTTACTTACACTTATCTATATAATTTGCGTGTTTTTAAGTTCCCTTCCGAATTTTGTGCTATGATTAAAAAAATGCTTCCTATGCCTTAAAACTGCTAATTTTTAATCTTCTCTTATTACCATTTGATGCCGTGGTATATTTGTTAAGTATTTTCAGGGTTATAGGGCTGGAATGACATGGAGAATGGAGAGAAAGCATGTTAAAGTGGAAGGAACACAAGAAATTAAAGAGTTGAGAGGCTGATACTGATGCGTATACATGGCAGAAGCGTGCACGTGGCTAGGAGCATCGTCCGCTGACGCGTACGCGTGACTGATGCGTATGCATGGCCAGTGCAGAGCCCACCGATGTGTACGCGTGATGAGCGTCACGTGCTGCAATAAAGGGAATACGCTGGGGGTGATTTCTGGGCTGATTTTGGCCCAGTTTCAACCCTGAAAATGAAGACAATACTCTAGGAATAGAGCTGGGACAAAGACACTTCTGTTTAGTTTTAGTTTTGCTTTAGTTTTGAATTCTAGTGAGAGAAACTCCTACTTCTCTCTAGGGTTTTTGGTTTTCTTAGTTTATTTTCAATTGGATCTTGAGAGAAATTGCTACTATCTTCATTTCTCGTTGTTTTCATTATAGTTTTCTCTTTAATTTCTTTTAGTACTCATTTCAATTTGGATATCTTGAACTCATATTTGGATCTTGTTACTCTTGAATTTTGTTAATGCATTGAGTTATTTCCATATCCATTGTTATTGCTTATTTTGTAATTATTAATTATTGTTAGTGGTAATTTGAATTGAATTATTTTTCTAGTTTTTATCATGTCTTTTATCTTTGCCGACCAAGTGTTTGAGGAAATGTTGATGAGCGGATATTTTATACGCTTTTTGACATCATTTTCATATAGTTTTTAGCATGTTTTGTTTAAGTTTTATTATATTTTCATAGGATTTAGTATAAAGTTCAAATTTTTGGATTCTACTATGAATTGTTGTGTTTTATGGTAATTTCAGGTATTTTCTTGCTAAAATCTAAGAGTTTTGACAAAGTCTGATTCAAAGGCAAGGAAAGCGTAGCAGATGCTATCAGGATCTGACCTCCGTGCATTTAAGCAAGCATTTCTGGAGCTATAGATATTCAAATGGAGTGTTCTCAATAGCTATGGAAAGCTAACATCTAGGAATTTCCATGAATATATAATAGTCTATACTTGTCTTTGGAGATAAAGGCCCAAAACTGGCGTTGAACGCCAGCCATCTACCCCAGTCCTAGCGTCCAATGCCCACAGAGAGGTAGCCAATGTCCAACGCCCAAAGGGGAGTCAGAAGGGAGCGTTCAACGCCCAAGAGTCTTACTAGCACGTGAAGACACCCTTAGCTCAGCCCAAACACTCACCAAGTGGGCCCTGGAAGTGGATTTTCCCACTACAAGCCTAAGCCTATCATATTTTTGTAATCCTTAGTTACTAGATTAGTATATATAGGAGAAGATCAACCATGTTTAGGATCACTCTCCAGCATATCATATTTTTGAGCACCATTATGTACAGTATGAGCCATTAAACATCCTAAGTATATATGTACAGTATTTATGAGTTGAACCGTCAAAAGTTGTCTCTATTCTACATGGGTTCAGCGAGCGTCTTTCATCGGATATCAATGAACCACTAGCTTGAGGATACGTCTCTTAGACGGCTAATCCACGACTTTGTTGGGGACTTCTCGAGACATCAGTTCAGCCGAGGTATGGGGAGATTAAGGTCTTTGTGGTAAAGGCTAGAATCAAGGCGCAGCATTCTCTGATCTGGAAGATTCGACCTTGTCTGTGGCGTTTTGAGTAGGATCACCAAGGAAATGAACTGCAGGAGCTTCACCCTCATTCAGACTGGATGCGCACTAAACTTGGTGTTCAACCTAGAGGAAGATTGGCAGCTGCTCAAACCGGCGTTGATCGGATACAACTTGCTATAGAAGAAATCATTCACAGTTGGAGTAGACAGTAAGAAAGGATTGATCTAGAAGAACAAAGCATCTCTGAAGCCTTAACCATCTTCTTATCATTGAATTCACAATTACTGAGTAACGTTATCTTTATTTTACTTTTATGTGTTTAAACAACTATACAACTTTTCTATCCGCCCAACTAAGATTTACAAGATAACCACTCTTTGATACAAGCCAACAATCCTCGTGGGATCGACCTTGACTCACCTCAGGTATTACTTGGACGACCCAGTACACTTGCTGGTTCAGTTGTTCGGAGTGTGGGAATCCGTGCACCAAGTTTTTGGTGTCATTACCGGGGATTGTTCGAGTTTGAACAAACTAACGGATTATTTTGTTGCTTAGATTAGGTATTGTTTTTAATTTTGTTTGAGTCTTTTATTTTCTTTTTTGAAAAAAAATAAAAATTTTTCAAAAAATCTTTTCCTTTCTTTAATAATCTTTATCTTTTGTTTGACTCTTTTGTTCTTGTTCTTGTTAGAGTTCGAGCTTTCTTGAGTCTTTTTTCAAAAATTTTCAAAAATAGTGTCTTTTGTTTGAGTCTAGTGTCACATCTTAAGTTTAGTGTCCATTGCATGTTTTTTAATTGCTTTGAATTTTTCGAGTTTGTTCTTGTTGTTCTTCTTGATCTTCATGTTGTTCTTGTTTTTTCTTCTTGTTTTGATCTTTAAAATTTTAAGTTTGGTGTCTTTAGGTGTTTTTCTTTATAATTTTCGAAACTTAGTGTCTTTAGATATAAAATTTTTAAGTTTGGTGTCATTTAGTTGTTTTTTTCTTTCTTCATTAATTTAAAAAAAATAAAAAAATATATTTTCTATATTTTTACTTTAATTTTTGAAAATTGAAACAAAAATTTCAAATTTTAATTTCAAAATCATTCTGATCTTATCTTAGTTTCAAATCTTTTCAAAAATTATATCTTTTCAAATCACTATCTTATCTTTTTATCTTTCTTTTAAATTAAAAAAAAATAATTATCTTATCTTATTCAAATTTTAAAATTCAATTTCAAAATTCAAAATTTAAAATTTAAAATTTAAAATTTCAAAATCAAATCTTTTTTAAAAATCAAATTTCAAATCTTATCTCTTCTAAATCTTTTTCAAATCTTTTTAAATTCTTATATTTTCTAATTTCAAAATCAAATATTTTTCAAATATTTTCAATTTTATCTTATCTTTTCAAATTTCAAATTTTAAATTCAAATCTTTTCTAATTTTCTATCTTATCGTAATTTCAAATCTTTTTTAATTAGTTAGTTGTTTTCTCTTTCTTCTTTTTCAAAACTTCCTAACTAATTCTTCTCTCTTCTAGTTTTCGAAAATATCTTCTCTATTTCTCCCTCTTCTTTTTCAACATTCATTATTTAATTTCCAAATCTTTTTAGTTAATTAGTTGTCTTAGTTTTTAATTGTCTTTATTTCTTCTTTATATTTCCTTTTCTTTTTCGAATTACATGAATAAAATAAAAACAAAACAAAAATATTTTACTTTTAAAATCTCATTCTTCTTTATTTTTGAATTAGTGATGTTTCTCTCCTCCTCTCTAATTTCAAATTCTTCTTCTTTTCTCTCTATCTTCTTTCTTCTTCACATCTCACAGGGAGTCTTCTGTTCTTGAAAACAGAGCTTCCATTCTTCTTCTTTCTTGTTTTCTTTTTCTTGTTTATGAGTAGGAACAGAGATAAAGAACCTCTTTTAAATCTTGATCCTGAATCTCATAGGACCTTAAAGAGACGTTTACAATAAGCTAAAGCATAATACTCCGAAAGAAACGTCACAAAGATTTTCAAACAAGAAGCTGAAAGCATGGCAACCGAGCCTAATGAAGGAGATGAAAGAAAGGTTCTTGGTGAATACACCATACCAACTTCTGATTTCTATGGAAGAAGTATCTCCATACTTGCCATTAGAGCAAACAACTTTGATCTTAAACCTCAATTAATCTCTCTAATGCAACACAACTACAAATTCCATGGACTTCCACTGGAAGATCTACATCAGTTTCTATCTGAATTCTTGCAAATCTGTGACACTGTTAAGACCAATAGAGTGGATCCTGAGGTCTACATACTTATGCTCTTTGGCCAAGTTCTTTCCTCCTCAGAAGATGAGCAAAATTAGAGTGCAAGTTCAAACCTTCAGACAAAAAGATAAATTCCTCTATGAAGCTTGGAAAAGATACAAGCAACTGATCAGGAGATGTCCTTCTGGCATGCTCTCAGAATGGTGTATCTTAGGCATCTTCTATGATGGTTTATTTGAGATGTCCAAAATATCCTTGAAAAGCTCTGCAGGTGGATCACTCCACTTGAAGAAAACACCTGTAGAAGCAAGAGAACTCATTGAGATGGTTGCAAACAACCAATTCATGTACACTTCTGAGAGAAACCCTATGAATAATGGGGTAGCTCAGAAGAAAGAAGTTCTTGAAGTAGACACTCTGAATGCCATATTGGCTCAGAATAAGATCTTGACCCAATAGGTCAATATGATCTCTTAGCATTTGACTGGAATGCAAGATGCAACTGGCAGCACTCAAGAAGCTTCCTCTGAAGGAGAAGCTTATGATCCTGACCAACCCATGATGGAGGAGGTGAATTACATGGGAGAACCCTATGGAAACACCTACAACCCCTCATAAAGGAATCATCTTAACCTTTTATGGACGGAGCAACAGAAGCCTCAGCAAGGCTTCAATAATAATCAACGTGGAAGAACCCAGAATAGGTTCAACAATAGGCCACCATTCCCATCTTCTCAGTAACATATACAGACTCCTAGGCAGACCTTTTCTGACTTAGTCACTATAGTCTCCAACCTCTCTAAGACCACTCATAGTTTCATAACTGAAACAAGGTCCTCCATTAGAAATTTGGAGGTACAAGTTAGTCAACTGAGCAAGAGAATCCCTGAGACTCATCCTAACACTCTTCCTAGTAACACTGAAGTAAACCCAAGAGAAGAGTGCAAGGCCATCACTATTGAAGTTGAGGCTGAATCTGAAGGGACAAATTTGGCGTTGAACGCCAATGATAAGATCCCTAATGGGTGTTCAACACCCAATGATATGCCATCCTTGGTGTTGAACGCTAGTAAGGAAGTCCTTACTGGGCATTCAACGCCCAATGCTACACCCTTAAAGGCATTGAATGCCAGTAAGGATGACCTTATTGGGTGTTCAATGCCCAAATTGGCATAAGAGCTGGCGTTAAACGCCAGTAAGAAAGATCTTACTAGGCATTCAACGCCTAAATTGGCAAAGAAGCTGGCGTTGAACGCCAGTGAAGATGTCCCTACTGAGCGTTCAACGCCCAAAAAGCCACAAAAGGTGGAGTTGAACGCCAATAAAGGTATTCCTACTGAGTATTCAACACCCACTGATGAAGTCCCTATCCAAGAATTAAGGGAAGCCAAGGCTCATGTAGAGACCATAGAGGTCCCCTTGCAAGAACTCTTGCAATTCATGAGTTCTGATGAATACTCATCCTCTGATGAGGATGAGAAAACTAGGGAAGAGCAAGTTACTTGGTACCTAGGAGCTCTCATGAAGCTAAATGCCAAGTTATTTGGAGTAAAGACATTGGAGGAAGAACCTCCAGTGCTTACTGATAAATCACTATTTTATGGTTTATCTTGTGCTCAATTGAGTGGTTTTTATCAACTCTTTACCCACTTATTCATATGATTTGCATGTTTTTCATTTTCCTTCCTGATTCTGTGCTATGATTGAAAACATGCTTTTTTAGTCTTAATTTTGCTATGTTTAATCCTCTCTTATTACCATTCGATGCCGTGATATGTGTGTTAAGTGATTTCAGAGAGTACAGGGCAGGAATGGCTTAGAGGATGGAGAGAAAGCATGCAAAAGTAGAAGGAATACAAGAAACTGAAGAAATTGCTAAGCTGTCTAGCCTGACCTCTTTGCACTCAAACGGTCATAACCTGAGCTACAAAGGTCTAAATGATACAGTTTTAGTTGCGCTGGAAAGCTAACATCCGGGGCTTTGCAACGATATATAATTTGCCATAGCTGCCCCGAATTTAGGTGATGCGGACGCGTGAATAACGCGCACGTGTCGCATCTGCAAAATCTCAATCCACGCAAACGCATGGACGACGCCTCCACGTCACTTTGCCGCGACCTGTACGAGCCAGATTTTACAATAAGCAATTTATGGGCTGTTTTTGACCGAGTTCTCAGCCTAGAAAACACAAATTAGAGGCTATAAAGTGGGGGAATCCATTAATTCAATCATTCATTCATAATACAAACTTTTCATAATTTAGATGTAGCTTTTAGAGAGAGAGGTTCTCTCCTCTCTCTTAGGATTTAGGATTAGGATTTCTCTTAAAGGATTTAGGATTTCTTTTAGTCATTAGGATTGTTTCTTCATACCAGGTTCAATAATTTATGTTTCTCTTCTACTTTTATTTACTCTGATGCTTTTATGTGTATTTGATTTATGTTGCCCAATTGGCTTATGGACCATTCATGTTATGATTTTCTTAATTTAATATAATTTGAGGTATTTCAGACACATGATTGCTTTCTTCTATTTATTATATAAATAATTTAGATTTTTCCCTTTTGGCTTTGGTTGATTAATTGGTGACTCTTAAGTTGTCAAACTCATCGTGATTGATAATTGATATCTTTGCTGATTAATTTAGATTCCTATAACTCTAGTCTTTCCTTAGGAGTTGACTAGGACTTTAGGTGTTAAATTAATTTATCCACTTAACTTACCTTCATAGTTAGAGGTTGACTTAGTGGTAGCAAAAATATAATTCTCATCGCCATTGATAAGGATAACTAGGATAGGACTTCCAGTTTTCATACCTTGCCAAGAGTTTTCTTAGCTATTGATTTATTAATTTCTGCAAATTATTTCTCTTGTTCAAACCTTTCAAAAACCCAAAAATACTATTTTCCATAACCAATAATAAATCATACTTCCCTGAAATTCCTTGAGAAGATGACCCGAGGTTTGAATACTTCGGTTATTTATTTTTATTGGGTTTGTTACTTATGACAACCAAACGTTTGTACGAAAGGATTTTCTGTTGGTTTAGAAGCTATACTTACAACGCGATTATATTTGTAAATTTCTTTACTGATAGAAAATCCAATTCGTCACTTACCATAGAACTCAATGCTTTGGTTTTGCAGAAACTATCTCAAAAGCTTCTGGATCCCAGACGCTTCCTAATCCCTTGCACCATAGGCACCATGACCTTTGAGAAGGCTCTATGTGACCTAGGGTCAAGTATAAACCTCATGCCACTCTCTGTGATGGAAAAGTTGAGAATCTTTGAGGTACAAGCTGCAAATATCTCACTAAAGATGGCAAAAATGTCAATGAAAATAGCATATGGCTTAATAGAGGATGTCTTGGTGAAGGTTGAAGACCTTTACATCCCTACAAACTTCATAATCTTAGATACTGGGAAAGATGAGGATGAATCCATCATCCTTGGAAGACCTTTACTAGCTACTGCCAATGCTATCATTGATATAGCAAAGGGAGAACTGATTTTACAACTAGGGGAGGAGCACATCTTGTTCAAGATGCCTCACCCCAACTCTGCCTCTCAGAAAAAAGAGATAACTGTGCGACACTTAGTGTTCTAACCATCTCTCTCAGTGCAGAGCTTTACTAGGCCCCCAGACACCAATCCTAAGTTTGGTGTTGGGCAGCCATCAACAAGCACTGAGACTAAAGGTACTAAGAAGAAAGTACTTAAATGCTGGATGGACAAAAAGATCCCTATTGAAGGCCTCTCACCTGGCATGAGAGTTATCTTCACCAAGAAACCAGTCATACCACATACAGTGAGTCGTATTTTGTCTCTAGAGCATGTGGAGCTCATCCATGAGAAGACAGGAAGAAAGTTCACTATAAGGGGTAAAATTTTGAGCTCATATTCATCTCCGTAAGGAGCTAATAGTCAAGCTAGTGACGTTAAAGAATTGCTTGTTGGGAGGCAACCCAACCATAGTTATTGTTTATGTTTTTCTTTGAATTTGTTTTTCTTAATTATTTTCTGTAGGTTCATGATCAGGTGCATTAGTCAGAACAAAGACAAAAACATTCAGAAGTGAAAACAGAATACCCTGGAGTACATGTCTTGCTGGCGTTGAACGCTAGAAAAGAAGGCAAGAGTTAGCGTTCAATGCCCACAAAGGGTAACATTACTAGCGTTGAACACTAGCCAGATGGTGCGGAATTTATATCCCACAAACTAACCAACAAGTGCACTTGGTCGTACCAAGTAGTACCTTAAGTGAATGAGGGTCGATCCCACGAGGATTGATGGACTAAGCAACAATAATTGCGTGATTTACTTAGTTAGACAAACAGAAAAGAGTCTTGAGAGTTCAAATGCATCAAATAGTAATTCAGAGAATCAAAAAACAAGTAGTAAATTGAGGTGAAATATATATGGAGAAAATAGTTAAGGCTTCAGAGATATCTATCTTTCGAATTGACTTTTCTTACTAACTATTTTAATCATGCAAGATTCTATTCATGGCAAACTATATGTGACTAAACCCTAATTCCTTAGACCTTTTTAGTCTCTCTAACCTTCATCAACTGCCAATTCCTTGGTCACTTGAATCCAATTAGAGGGTTAAGTTCAATTCTAGTTTATATGTGATGAGCGGATAATTTATACGCTTTTTGGCATTGTTTTTAGTATGTTTTTAGTATGATCTAGTTAGTTTTTAGTATATTTTTATTAGTTTTTAGTTAAAATTCACTTTTCTGGATTTTACTATGAGTTTGTGTGTTTTTCTGTGATTTCAGGTATTTTCTGGCTGAAATTGAGGGTCCTGAGCAAAAATCTGATTCAGAGACTGAAAAGGACTGCAGATGCTGTTGGATTCTGACCTCCCTGCACTCGAAGTGGATTTTCTGGAGCTACGGAAGCCCAATTGGCGCGCTCTTAACGGCGTTGGAAAGTAGACATCCTGGGCTTTCCAGCAATGTATAATAGTCTATACTTTGCCCGAGATTTGATGGCCCAAACCGGCGTGGCAAATCAGCCTCAGAAATTCCAGCGTTTAACGCTGGAACTGGCATAAAACTTGGAGTTAAACGCCCAAACTGGCATAAAAGCTGGCGTTTAACTCCAGAAAAAGTCTCTACAAAGGAAAGCTTCAATGCTCAGCCCAAGCACACACTTGTGTACCTTCTATGGCATGAATCTCTAAACCCCATGGTTGGGGGTGAGGAGCTCTGCTGTGTCTTGATGGATTAATGCAATTACTACTGTTTTCCATTCAATCATGCTTGCTTCCATTCTAAGATATTACTTGTTCTTAAACCGGATGAATGTGATGATCCGTGACACTCATCATCATTCTCAACTATGAACGTGTTCCTGACAACCACCTCCGTTCTACCTTATATTAAGTAGATATCTCTTGGATTCTTTAATCAGAATCTTCGTGGTATAAGCTAGAACTGATGGCGGCATTCAAGAGAATCCGGAAGGTCTAAACCTTGTCTGTGGTATTCTGAGTAGGATTCAATGATTGAATGACTGTGACGAGCTTCAAACTCCTGAGGGCTGGGCATTAGTGACAGACGCAAAAGAATCACTGGATTCTATTCCGGCCTGATTGAGAACCGACAGATGGATAGCCGTGCCGTGACAGGGTGCGTTGAACATTTTCCACTGAGAGGATGGGAGGTAGCCACTGACAACGGTGAAACCCTTGCATACAGCTTGCCATGGAAGGAGCCTTGCGTGTTTGAAGAAGAAGACAGTAGGAAAGCAGAGATTCAGAAGATGGAGCATCTCCAAAAC
>NC_029781.3:51397452-51398296 GCF_000817695.3 Arachis duranensis
ACAATCTCCGTGGGATCGACCCTTACTCACGTAAGGTATTACTTGGATGACCCAGTGCACTTGCTGGTTAGTTGTGCGGGATTGCAAAGTGTGATTGCAATTTCGTGCACCAAGTTTTTGGCACCGTTGCTGGGGATTGTTGAGTTTGGACAACTGACGGCTTATCTTGTTGCTTAGATTAGGACTGTTTATTTTTGTTGGTTTAGAGTCTTTTAGTTGAGTCTAGTTTCATATTTTAAGTTTGGTGTCAATTGCATGCTTTTGCTTTTCTTTTAATTTTCGATTTTGCATGTCTTTAGTCCCTTTTTGATCCATAAAAGTTCTAAGTTTGGTGTCCTCTTTGTGTTTTTCCCTTATAAAAATTTTCGAAAATTAGTGTTTGATTTTCTAAAAATTTTAAGTTTGGTGTCATTTTGTTGTTTTTCTCTTTCCTCTTTTCAAAAATCAAATCTTTTTCATAAAAATTTTTCAATCATATCTTTCTAACTGCTAATCTCAAAATCTTTTTAATTAACTAATTGATTCAGTTCTCAATTTGCTTTGATCTTATTTTCTTTTTTATTTTCGATTTTTTTATTTTGATTTCCTTTTATTTTATTTTATTTTTTTCGGTTAATTCAAAAAAAAAAAAAAACAAAATTTATCTATCTGCAGTCCATATCATTTCCCTCTATCCATTATGGACCTAAGTGGGATTGATCAGTCCAAAAGGACTCTGGGGTCATATGCTAACCCCATTACAGCTGCATATGGGAGTAGCATCTGTACACCTCCCATCAAAGCAAGCAGCTTTGAGCTAAATCCTCAACTCATTATCATAGTGCAGCAAAATTGCCAGTATTCC
>NC_029781.3:51400949-51404255 GCF_000817695.3 Arachis duranensis
AAGCTAAAGTTGAAGTAATTGAAAAATTACCACCACCTACCAATGTTAAGGCAATCAGAAGCTTTCTGGGGCATGCAGGATTCTACAGAAGGTTTATTAATCATTTTTCAAAAATTGCCAAACCTCTGAGTAATCTGCTAGCTGCTGACACGCCATTTATCTTTGATAAGGAGTGTCTGCAGGCGTTTGAGACCCAGAAAGCTAAGCTGGTCACAACACCAGTCATCTCTGCACCAGACTGGACATTACCATTTGAACTAATGTGTGATGCCAGTGACCATGCCATTGGTGCAGTATTGGGACAAAGGCATGGTAAGCTTCTGCACGTCATTCATTATGGCATCCGTATTCTAAATGATGCACAGAAGAACTACACAACCACAGAAAAAGAGTTACTTGCAGTGGTTTATGCCATTGACAAGTTCAGATCTTATTTAGTAGGATCAAAAGTGATTGTGTACACTGACCATGCTGCTCTTAGATATCTACTCACAAAGCAGGATTCAAAACCCAGACTCATCAGATGGGTGCTGCTTCTGCAAGAGTTTGATATAGAAATAAGAGACAGAAAAGGGACAGAAAATCAAGTAGCTGATCACCTGTCCCGGATAGAACTAGTAGCAGGAGCATCTCTCCCTCCTACTGAGATCTCTGAAACCTTTTCGGATGAGCAATTATTTGCTATTCAGGAAGCTCCATGGTTTACAGACAGTGCAAACTATAAGACTCAAGGTTACCCTTCTGTAACCATGGAAAGGAAGCATGAAGAGCTTCTCTCAAAACAGAGTCAAACAGAGCCCCCACAGTCAAACTCTAAGTTTGGTGTTGGGAAGTACCTATAAATTTATTTTTTTCTTAATTTTTAAACTAAAAAATAAATTATTTTCTAATTGTAAAAAAATAAAAAATTCTAGAAATATCCAAAAAATAAAATTCTTAATTTGTGAACAAGTACAGCAAAAAAAGTGTCAACTGTCCGAGTGTTGCATTATCCGGTAAATTAAAAAAATATTTTAAAAAATTAAAAAAGTGATGACATGTCATCTTATCATGTTTTTCTATGCTTTTTCTTTGTTTTTTTTAAGGTTTTATGAACTTTCTTGAGTTACAAGTAAGCCAATTGGGTAGAAATTCATGATTCCTTAGATTCAATCAACCATGGATGAATTGATGCATTTTCATGAGATTTTGTGCTATAATTGTCATATATTATGGAAGAGAAACAATCTCATGATTTGAAGCATAGCTTTGATGTTTTTGATTGATTGATGATAGGTGAAACAAAGCTTGGAAGGAGGTTACAAGAAGATGAAGAATGCCCTGGAGAAGAACCAACGTTTGACCTCAAACGTTGAGGCAAACGTTGGCTGAAGAAGAAGCTCTTGGAAGGTAACGTTTGCGCCAACGTTTGACCTCAAACATTGAAGCAAACGTTGGCGCCTAAAAGAAGAAAGATTGAGCTTCTGGGCAGCGACGTTTGAGCCAACGTTTGACCTCAAACTTGAGGTCAAACGTTGGCTACATTTTGGCAAAAAGGAGCATGGAAGATCACCCCTGATTGATGAGCTAATTGAGCCACGTTTGCGCCAACGTTTGACCTCAAACGTTGGGCCAAACGTTGGCCAAACACTGCATGGTGGACACTAAAATTGAGGGAGAAAACTGCCCCGAAAATGCATAAACGAACATGGTGTCAACCTGCAGTAAGGCCAGCTGACCTCTGCACCTTCGACGGAGTATAACTCGAGCTGTGGAGCTCCAAATGATGCGCTTCCAACGGCATTAGAAAGTAGACATTCAGGGATTTCCAAAAATATATAATAGTATGGGGTGGACAATGCTTTTGAGCCTCCAGAATCTGGCGTTTTCGACCACGTTTGAGGCAAACGTCGCCTCAAACGTTGCACACCAAAGCCAGCGACCCTGTCCCCTTCAAAGGAGCATAACTTGAGTTGTAGATGTCCAATTGATGTGCTTCCAGTTGCGTTGGAAAGCTGACATTCAGAGCTTTCCAACCATATATAATAGTCTATAGTGGGCATGAAATTGACAACATTGACAAGAGGACAAAAAAGCGTTCCAAAACTTGAACCCCACGCCTGCACCAACGTTTGACCTCAAACGTGAAGTCAAACGCCAATGACAGCAAAATGGCTGGTTCTGCATAATTTACACGAAGACGTTTGAGTCAACTTTTGCCTCAAACGTTGACTCAAACGTGAATGCTCCAAAGTCCAAATTGCAAGCGGATTTCTTCTCAAAACCAAGGCCATCCGGATCCATCTTCAACCCAATTTCACTCCAAAGCAAGCAAAGCCCAATTGACATCACTCAAAGGCACAAGAAACAATTTGATTAGGAATTTTATTTTCTTTGTAATTTGCTTTCAATTTCATTTTTCATTTTGTAAAAGCCTATATAAAGGCATTAGTTTCATTCTATTAAGGAGGCTGGATCCAGGAGGGAGTAGTAATAGTAAATAGCTCTCTGTTTGATTGCTCTTTACATTTTCTTGTTGAATTTTAATTTCCAGCACCCCAGCCCCTTTACTTTTCATGCAATTTACTTTTCTTGCAATTTAAGTTTCAGCTATTTTACTTTCTTGCTCTTTCCTTTCACTGCAATTTACTTTCGGCAATTTAAATTCCTTTTAATTTCCTTTCTGTTGGTTACACTGCACACAATTCACTCAATGTTAGCTTGACTAAACTAATCACCCACTAAAATTGCTTGATCCATCAGTCCCTGTGGGATCGACCTCACTCTAAGTGAGTTATTACTACTTGATGCGACCCGGTATACTTGCCGGTGAGTTTTGTGTCGGATCGTTTTCCGCACATCATTTAACGCCAGAAAGGGGCACCAGACTGGCGTTAAACACCAGGAATGGGCACCAAGCTGGCGTTAAACGCCAGAAATGGGCACCAGCCCGGCGTTTAACGCCAGGATTAGCAGAAGGAGCATTTTTGCTCACCACTTGGTGCAGGGATGAATTATCCTTGCCACCTCAGGATCTGTAGACCCCACAGGATCCCCACCTACCCCACCACTCTCTCTCTTCTTTCTTCTTTTGCTCGAGGACGAGCAAACCTTCTAAGTTTGGTGTGGTAAAAGCGTTGCTTTTTGTTTCTCTATAATCATTTATGGCACCTAAGGCCGGAGAAACCTCTAGAAAGAGGAAAGGGAAGGCAAAAGCTTCCACCTCCGAGCCATGGGAGATGGAGATATTCATCTCAAGGGATGCACTTTCCTCCACAAAACTATTGGGAGCAAATCAACACCTCCCTAGGAGAATTGAGTTCCAAC
>NC_029781.3:51405733-51405937 GCF_000817695.3 Arachis duranensis
AAGTAGATATCTCTTGGATTCTTTAATCAGAATCTTCGTGGTATAAGCTAGAACTGATGGCGGCATTCAAGAGAATCCGGAAGGTCTAAACCTTGTCTGTGGTATTCTGAGTAGGATTCAATAATTGAATGATTGTGACGAGCTTCAAACTCCTGAGGGCTGGGCGTTAGTGACAGACGCAAAAGAATCACTGGATTCTATTCC
>NC_029781.3:51406007-51407843 GCF_000817695.3 Arachis duranensis
CACTGAGAGGATGGGAGGTAGCCACTGACAACGGTGAAACCCTTGCATACAGCTTGCCATGGAAGGAGCCTTGCGTGTTTGAAGAAGAAGACAGTAGGAAAGCAGAGGTTCAGAAGACAGAGCATCCCCAAAACCTCAACCTATTCTCATCACTGCAATTCAAGTACCTGTTTTATGTTCTTTTGCTTTTTACAATCAATCCTGATAATCTTTGATATCCTGACTAAAAGTTACAAGGTAACCATAGCTTGCTTCAAGCCGACAATCTCCATGGGATCGACCCTTACTCACGTAAGGTATTACTTGGACGACCCAGTGCACTTGCTGGTTAGTTGTGCGGGATTGCAAAGTGTGATTGCAATTTCGTGCACCAATATGTCACAGAAATCCTAATTATCTAAATATAAGAGGATTATATGTCACGTATCCCGTTAAGTCCAGATAATTAGAAATTTAGGAGAGATTGTTTTCAAGCAGTTGTTGAAGCAAAGAACTTTTCCAAGTTTTACAAGAACTTAATTAGAACAAGAGCCATACTTCCGTTCCACCCAGATTCATAAGATAAAGAACAAAAATGATTCTTGAAATTGAAATCAATACATGAATTAAAATAGAACAATCATAGTATTAATCCATAGAATAAACAGAGCTCCTAACCTTAACAGTGGAGGTTTAGTTGCTCATGGTTTAGAGAGAAAACCAGGGTTCCATAAAATTGTAAAGTGTGGAATGAGGTAAAAGAAGATATAAGCCCGAAGGGCTGATTCTTTTCCCTTTTATATCTAATCCTAATTAAATGTAAAATATATTTTCTAATACTAAATAATATCTTTTCCTATTTGTAATTAAAATAAAGTTTTAATCAAAATAAAATAGGATCTTTGTGCATCTTTAATTGAGACGTGGGGACCATTGTGAATCATTAGATTGGCACCTAACTTGGAGGATTTGGCACCTAACTTGGAGGAGGCAGCAAGGATTGGACGCGACTTGCTTGACCTGGCGCCTAACTTGGTGGATTGTGGCGCCTAACTTGGTGTGAAGTCCCAACCTGGTGCCTAACTTGGATTCCTGACAAACCCCATTTTGAGGGTTTATCTTGTGCTAATTTCAAAGGGTTTATCAATGATTTCACACATTTTCTGCATGAAAATATAAGGATTTGCATTCTTTTCCTAGTTTTGCCTCATAAAGGAAAACATGCTTATTTTGCACTAAAATAGACACATTTCTAATCTCGCCTTAATGCCATTCGATACCATGACTCGTTGATGGGATATTTTTGGTTTGAGAAATGAATCTCTCCCAAAAACACACCAATCTAACCGGTAAGTGCACCGGGTCGCATCAAGTAATAAAAACTCACGGGTGTGAGGTCGATCCCACAGGGATTGAAGGATTGAGCAATTTCAGTTTAGTGGTTGAATTAGTCAAGCGAATCAAGATTTGGTTGATTGAGTTGCAGAATTTAAATTGCATTGAAATTAAAGAGAACAGGAATTAAAGTGCTGAATCTTAAAGAACAAGAAATTAAATGGCAGAAACTTAGATTGCAAGAAATGTAAATTGCAAGGAAATTAAATGGCAAGAATTGTAAATGACTTGAAATGTAAAGGGGATTGGGACTTGGATTTGCAAGAATTAAACAAAGAAAGAGTAAATTGCATCAAACAGAAGAGTAAATGAGTATTGGAATTGCATTAAATTCAAACAGACAAGTAAATGAACAATTAAAGTAAGAAACAGAAAATTGAAATGGGAAATTGGATCTCAGGACCCAGAGACTAGAAAACCAAGTCTAGATCTCAATGCCTTCCTAGATCCAACAAGAACAAT
>NC_029781.3:51411241-51412284 GCF_000817695.3 Arachis duranensis
AACCAACAATTGGTCCCTCAAAGAGTATGTGGCATTTGCTCTTGCTACTCTCACTACACGGATGAGTGCCCAAGCCTTCAAGAAGACAATACCTTGGCGGCTACCCACAATTTCTATGATCGCCCCAACCAAGGATACTACCAAGGTGGTAATCCTAACCAAGGGTACTCTTATCAAGGAGGAGGAAGCCACAACCAAGGAAGTGGACATAATAACCAAAATTGGAGAGACAACCATCAACAAGGGAATAGGGACAACAACAACAATGGAGGAGGTCAAAGATGGGGTAACAATTCACAAAACTTTGCACAAAACCGACCATACAACTCACAAAACCAATCATACAATCAACAAAACCCACAAAGAAACTACCAAACATACCAACCACAATTGAGTTTTGCAAGTTTGGATTCAAAGTTAGCCTCAAAGTTAGGGGGCTAACTTCATGGCTAACTTTTTCTAGCAGCAAAAACCATTTCCTGCATCTCACGTTGGGGCCAACGTTAGGGGGCTAACTTTGTCCCTAACGTTGGCCTTGCTTAGTGTTGGAGTGGCGCCAACGTTAGCCTCCAAGTTAGGGGGCTAACGTTGGCGCAAACGTTGCAGCCCCTGGAGAACAATTCAAATGCCAACGTTAGCCTCCAAGTTAGGGGGCTAACGTTGGCGCAAACTTGGCACACCCTGGGAGCATATTCAAATGCCAACGTTAGCCTCCAAGTTAGGGGGCTAACGTTGAGGCTAACTTCAACTCCAACTTCATTCTTCCTGATTCAATTGCATTTGTTTCATTGTCTCCTCTTAGCTTCTAGCCATTCCTTCTCACTTCAATCCTTTTCCAAGCTTTCTTCCCCTATCATAAATCAACCAAACACATCAAAGCTATGCTCAAAATCATGAGATGATCATTACATCCTAATATGCACCAATTATGGCATCAAACCTCATGAAAAAGCATTAATTCACATATGGTTGATTCAATCAAAGGAAGCATGAAAATCTACCTAAATTAGCTTGCTTAAGCCTCAAGAAAGTGCATAATTCAA
>NC_029781.3:51413261-51414072 GCF_000817695.3 Arachis duranensis
CAATAAGATGCATACTTTGGCAATTCCAAGGGAGAACGACTCGGGGGATTAATACTCTCGGTTATAGATTGTAGATTTGTTTGATGATGGATTTTGTGTTGGTTTAGACTATACTACGATTGATCACTTGATAAATTCTATACCGACAAAAATTCATTTGTCAAAATGGCGCCGTTGCCGGGGAAATTGCCTAGTGTGCCATGTTAATTGTTTGGATTAAGCATGTATAGATGTACATAGTTGCATTCCATTGTAAATAATTCAAGTGACTAACCCCTCATTCATTACAATGAATTCCATTCTCCCTTCATTGCATGACGCGTTCACAACCAAATCCGAGCTTAGTCCCTTTTGATCCGGAAATAGAACGAACTTTGCTTCATATTAGACAAGCTTGGAGGCGGCTTGAGTTTGGAAAAGGGGAAGAGGCTTTCACCACCTCAACCACCTTACTAGAAGTGAACATTGAACCGTCACTCAAAGAAGGCACTAATTATACTCCCATCAATCTCACTAATAATTCTTCTTTTGTTTTAGGTACTAATACCATGGATGCTCCAAGGAGAGTTACCATCAAGGAAGCGGGTGCACCGGATTATGTCCTTCAACCCCTTCACGTAACTCACCCCAATTTGAATGCTAACTTTGAATTGAAGACCGCTTTGATCAACCTCCTACCTAAGTTTCATGGACTTCCCGCACAAGATCCTATTCGACATCTCAAGGACTTCCATCGCATATGTTCAACTACTAGACGGGAAGGGTCCGATGAAGTTGCTATATGGTTGTTTGCTTTCCCTTTCTCTCTTGA
>NC_029781.3:51414881-51416029 GCF_000817695.3 Arachis duranensis
TACAAGCTCTTCTTGCACGCATGGATACACCATCAACTTCTACTCCTCAACCCCCAATCCAAAGTGTCATTCCTTCTCAACCTCAACCAAATCCAAAGGGAGGCATCAATGCCATCACCCTTAGATCCGGTACGCAACTAAAAGGGAAGGAAGCAAAGGAGTCGAGCCCTATCACAACCGCTCAAGAAGAGGAGAGAGTAAATATAGAAGAAGTAGTGGAAGAGGAGGCACCACAAGCCATAGTTGAGGATGAGGTCCAACCAACAAGAGAGACAACCAAGGCCAAAAGAACCTTGGAAGAGGAAGTTGCTCAACCACTTCCATTCCCAACACTTGCAAAGAAAGCTAAAAAGCGCATAGAACTTGACCCCAAAATGGTGGAAGTATTCAAGAAAGTTGAGGTAACCATCCCCCTCTTTGATGCTATCCATCAAGTTCCTAGATATGCTAAATTCCTCAAAGACTTATGCATACATAAGGATAGAATTCTTGAATTGGAAACCATTCCATTGGGGAGCTCTATTTCCGCTTTAATGGGGACACTACCCGAGAAGTGTGATGATCCGGGTCCTTGTATGGTTACTTGCACAATCAATGGAGTTCACTTTAAAGATTGCATGTGTGACCTTGGAGCATGTGTTAGCATCATGCCACTATCCGTCTACCGGTTATTGAACTTGCCACAACTAAAAAGGTCGACGGCAAGATTTGTCTTGGCGGATAAGAGCATAATAACCGTAGCGGGCGTTGCGGAAGATGTATTGGTGAATATAAAAGGGTTGATATTCCCCATTGATTTCTATGTTCTTGAAATGCCAACAAGCGAAACCGAGAGAGCATCGTCTATCCTACTTGGAAGACCATTCTTGAGAACTTCTAGATTTAAACTTGATGCTTACTCGGGGAATTACTCATTTGAAATAGATGGGAGAATTGTAAGCTTTAGCCTAGAGGAAGCAATGAGGCATCCACCGGAGAACCATTCTTTATTCCGGTGTGACCCAATCGACAATATAGTGGCCGAAGTGCATCTAGCAAAGTTAGATGAGAAGCATATGGGTGAAGAAGCAAATGAAAAGTCAAGCGAACTAAACACCACACATCATGCAACTCATCCGGAAACTCAAACTTCCAAGAAAAACAAAAAG
>NC_029781.3:51416112-51417526 GCF_000817695.3 Arachis duranensis
CTTGATGAAGCCCAAGAGCTACCCGTGATAATTGCCCAAGAGCTAACCCCTCAACAAGAAGAGAAATTGCTGAATGTCTTGAGAAAAAACAAAAGGGCAATTGGGTGGAGTTTGGCGGATCTAGTGGGAATAAGCCCCAAAGTATGCGAGCACCGCATATTCCTTGAAGAAGGAGAAAGACCGGTCCGACAACCTCAAAGGAGACTCAATCCTACCATCCTTGAAGTGGTAAAGAAAGAAGTCACCAAGCTACTTGAAGTGGACATCATCTATCCTATCTCGGATAGCGAATGGGTAAGCCCGGTCCAAGTAGTGCCCAAAAAGTCCGGAGTGACAACAATCAAAAATGAAAGTGGTGAACTCATAGCAACAAGAGTGCAAAATTCTTGGAGAGTATGCATAGATTACCGGAGATTGAATGCGGCCACAAGAAAAGATCATTTTCCACTACCATTTATTAATCAAATGCTTGATCGATTAGCCGGTAAATCATATTATTGTTTTCTTGATGGCTACTCCGGATACTTCCAAATCCATATTGCTCTAGAAGACCAAGAAAAAACCACATTTACTTGCCCCTTCGGAACGTATGCCTACAAGCATATGCCATTTGGCCTATGCAATGCACCGGCAACGTTCCAAAGATGCATGATGAGCTTATTTGCGGATTTTCTAGAGCAATCATCACCCTTAGATCCGGTACGCAACTAAAAGGGAAGGAAGCAAAGGATTCAAGCCCTATCACAACCGCTCAAGAAGAGGAGAAAGTAAATATAGAAGAAGTAGTGAAAGAGGAGGCACCACAAGCCATAGTTGAGGACGAGGTCCAACCAACAAGAGAGACAACCAAGGCCAAAAGAACCTTGGAAGAGGAAGTTGCTCAACCACTTCCATTCCCAACACTTGCAAAGAAAGCTAAAAAGCGCATAGAACTTGACCCCAAAATGGTGGAAGTATTCAAGAAAGTTGAGGTAACCATCCCCCTCTTTGATGCTATCCATCAAGTTCCTAGATATGCTAAATTCCTCAAAGACTTATGCATACATAAGGACAGAATTCTTGAATTGGAAACCATTCCATTGGGGAGCTCTATTTCCGCTTTAATGGGAACACTACCCGAGAAGTGTGATGATCCGGGTCCTTGTATGGTTACTTGCACAATCAATGGAGTTCACTTTAAAGATTGCATGTGTGACCTTGGAGCATGTGTTAGCATCATGCCACTATCCGTCTACCGGTTATTGAACTTGCCACAACTAAAAAGATCAACGGCAAGATTTGTCCTAGCGGATAAAAGCATAATAACCGTAGCGGGTGTTGCAGAAGATGTATTGGTGAACATAAAAGGGTTGATATTCCCCATTGACTTCTATGTTCTTGAAATACCATCAAGCGAAACCGAGAGAGCATCATC
>NC_029781.3:51419306-51500674 GCF_000817695.3 Arachis duranensis
GGTTGTAGTGTACTCGGATCATGCGGCACTAAAGTACTTGTTGGCCAAAAAGGAATCAAAACCGAGATTAATTCGTTGGGTGCTTTTGTTACAAGAATTTGACTTGGAGATCAAGGATAGGAGTGGTTCCCAAAACCTAGTGGCGGACCATTTAAGTTGCCTCGAACACACAAAAGGCGACACCACTCCTATCAATGACTCTTTTCCTTTAGATGCTTTGCACGCAATCTCGGAAGTGGTTCCTTGGTATGCCCCAATCGCAAACTATTTGGTTTCACGCACCTTCCCTCCTAATCTTGACAAACACAAGAAGGATAAGCTGAAAAGCGAATCCAAATACTATATTTGGGATGACCCCTATTTTTGGAGGTGTGGAGCGGACCAAATAGTGCGACGGTGCATACCCCAAACCGAATTCCAAGCAATCTTGGACGCTTGCCATGCTTCCGAAGGAGGTGGTCACTATGGGCCCCAAAGAACGGCAAGAAAGGTCCTTGATTGCGGATTTTGGTGGCCAACTCTTCTCAAAGATGCTTCTCTCTATTGCAAATCTTGTCCCCAATGCATTAGGTTTGGAGATATTTCCAAGAAGGACGAAATCCCCCAACAAAATATGCTTTTTTGTGAAATTTTTGATGTATGGGGAATCGACTTCATGGGACCATTCCCAAACTCCAATGGCTTTCTCTACATCTTGTTAGCCGTCGATTATGTGTCAAAATGGGTGGAGGCAATCCCCACCCGAACGGATGACGCTAATGTGGTGTATTCTTTTGTGAGGAATAATATCATTTGCCGTTTTGGAGCCCCAAGAGCAATCATAAGTGACCAAGGATCACACTTTTGCAACAAAAAAATAGACGGCCTCATGAGAAAATATGGCATCATCCACAAAGTCGCCACGGCCTACCACCCTCAAACAAACGGCCAAGCCGAAGTCTCAAACCGGGAAATCAAGCATGTTTTGGAAAGGGTTGTGAAGCCGAATAGGAAAGATTGGAGCACTAAACTCTCCGATGCACTTTGGGCGTATCGGACGGCTTACAAGACACCAATTGGCATGAGCCCCTTCCGGCTTGTATATGGTAAAGCATGCCACTTACCGGTGGAAATTGAACACAAAGCATATTGGGCCGTAAAGGAGTGTAATATGAACTTGGGTGGGGCCGGCATAGAAAGAAAGCTTCAATTGGCGGAATTGGAATGTTTGAGACAAGAAGCCTACGACAATGCTAGACTTTACAAGGAAAAGTTGAAAGCCATCCATGACAAAAACATTAGAAGAAAGGAGTTCCAACCCGGTGACTTAGTACTTCTCTACAATTCAAGGTTGAGATTACTACCCGGAAAGCTAAGATCAAGGTGGGATGGACCCTACCAAGTGGAAAAGGTAGAACCTTATGGAGTCTACCACTTGCGCCACCCAACAAGCCCGGACATCCTTAAGGTAAACGGACACCGTCTCAAATTGTATCATGGTGAGCAAAGAAAGAACTCCAAGGAGATTGAAGTGTTCCTCTTGAGGGATGCAACTCTTGAACAAGCACAATGAGCCACTGAAAGTCCAACTTAAGGACATTAAACAAAAGTGCTAGGTGGGAGACACCCCACCATGGTAAGATCTTCCTTTGAGCTTTGTACATAGACACTTGACTTCATGTTTGTTAGATAGATTTTATTTTCAATTCTCCATCAATCGTTCGATTCATTGCTGATTTGCCAAGTAAAATGCCCTGTTATAGTGCTTAGGCAGCTGTGTGGAAAGGGGAAGTTGTAATGTCAAAAGTGGTATAAACACATGCACAATTAAGAAAAGCGACCCCTTTGCGCGTGCGCGCGCCTGGCGCGCACGCGTCCTTAAGGCACTCAAAGGTCACCCACGCGGACGCGCACCGTGCGCGGACGTGTGGATCGCAAATAACAGCCCTCCATACATATACCCGAGAGTTGCGCCCACACCATGCCAGGACCATGCCTAAAGCACAAGAATCTCGCGCGCCCGCGCGCATGGCGCGTCCGCGCACTTGGGCAAAGTCTGTCGATCGACGCGCAAGCGTAGTGTGCGCGTCCGCGCCGATTGCCCTGCTACAATCCTGGTACATGTTCCAGAGAGTTAGGCCGCTCTCAGGCCTCTACCAAGCCACAAGCCCAAAACCTTGACCGCGTGCGTGCACGGGACGCGCACGCGCCCATACAATGTGAGCACAAGACGCGCGCCCGCGCCATAGCCGCGTACGTGCCCTTTGATCCTGCACTCCTCTCTGGGCCATTTCACAGAGAGTTGAGCCCCCTCTAGGCCTCTCTCATGCCTGGGGCGCAACCACGTTGACGCGTGCGCGCACTGGACGCGCACGCGCCAATAGTCTGCGAGCACAATACGCGCGCGCGCGCCATAGCCGCGTACGCGCCCTTTGCTCCTGCACTCGTCTCTGGGCCATTTCACAGAGAGTTGAGCCCCCTCTAGGCCCCTCTCATGCCTGGGGTGCAACCACATTGACGCGTGCGCGCACTGGACGCGCACGCGCCAATAGTCCTGCAGCAACTTCTGGTACATATACCAGAGAGTTGTGCCAACCCTATGCCTCCCTTGTGCCTCCAGCCCAAACACATGGGCGCGCCAGCGCAAGGCGCGCGCGCGCGTCCCTCTCCACCTCGCCTCTCTGCGCGAGCGCGCGCTGTGCGCGCACGCGCGGATGTTCGGCGCCAAAACAAAAAGAGGCACACTCACCCCTTCACTTTCACTTCACATAGATGAGTTGTGTTGCTTGTTTTTCTTACACTCACTGTGTACTATAATCATTAGTAGTGGAGTGTAACTTGCTACATTGCTTTCACCATCTTCAAATCACACACTACACCTGGATGCACACCAAGTGTTCGATGAAAGGCATACTTGACTTTTGCACCAACTTTGACTAAATTGCCTCTCATCTTATCACTTTATGCGCATCCCCATTTTCCTTACTTGCTTTCCATTTGTGGTTCTTAAGGGTATATGCGTCTCATGCTCCCTACTTGCATGCATAAATCACCCTTACACCATATGAAAATGATTTGCCTTGCTCTTTTCATGTTATCTTAGTCACATGTTGCAGCTGTCATGCGACAACGATACCCATATTCTATGGCTTAACTTTTCATCGCATAAACACATTTACTTTCACCTACTTGGATTTTGATGTTTTCCCTTCTTTACTCTCATAGGATGGTTATCAAGAAGAACAAAGGGAAAGCTCCCAAGAAGCCAACTCCCAACAAAGCGCACCAAGAGCAAACGGCCAAGCCACTCTTGAAGAAGACTAAAGGCCCCATTGATGTTCTCGAGAAGGATAACCCTCCTAAGGATTCGAACAAGTTCCCCAACCGCTACTGCGAACTTGTTTACTCAAGAATGATCGAAAGGAACTATCATCCGGAACCCCTCCTAGTCCTACCGGCTCACCTCCGTCCGATTGTGATGCCACATATTGAGCAACGACAATGGAGGTTCCTATTGAGGAAACCAAAGGAGGCAAACCTCTCATGGGTAGTAGAATTCTACTCCAACTTCCACTCCCCCCTTCTCACATCAATCTTTGTGCGCCAAAAGCAAGTGTCGGTCACAGTGGAAACTATACAAGAAGTCCTTGGGATTGAACACTCAACGGATGCTTATGACGCCTATGAGGAAGTCTTGGCTACATGCGATGACCGCGCATTCGATTGGAGCGCAATCCTCCGTGTCATTGCTTTACCCGACGCCTATTGGATTCGGGGGACTATCAAGCAAATACCCAAGGGTTTAGATGTCCGCCACCTCACTCAAGAAGCCACGGCATGGGCCCAAATTCTAGCTCACTATGTGCTCCCAAGTACACATGGGTCATCCATCACCGCCGAGTTAGCCTTATTGATATGGTGCATCTTAACCGAGAAACCGGTCAACGTTTCGCATGCCATCCGTCAATCCATGGGGCGCATTCATGCCAAGGGAAATCTACCATTCCCCGGTTTGGTGACAGACTTGGTTGCAAAAGCCGGCGTCAACCGAGAGGCTAGAGATAGGAAAGCCTCAATTCCGGTCGATGGTGATATAATTCCGACCAAAAGATGCCTCAAGCCTCCGGAAGCTACCACCAAGGACGGCGAACTAACCACACCAACTCGCAACACTACCACCTCATCTACATCACAAAAATCGGCCGCCCAACGCCTTGAGGACCTTCACAAGAAACTGGACCGTTATGAACGGCGTAACCAACGCCGATATGCTCATGTGAAGAAGCTCTTAAGCGTAGTCACACCACCTATGGAGGAGCCCAACATTTCCACATCCACCGCAACTTCAAGCGGAGAGAGCGATAACTTTGACAATATGGGATACTCGGGAGTCGATCAACCACTGCGCCTTACCTACAGCACGGAGGACCGTGCTAAGTTTTAAGTGTGGGGAGGTCGACCGACCGATCTCCGTAGGTAAAAGCTGAATAAATTAGGATAGGTTGCATGATTAGGTTTTAGCTAGCATCATTCACATGATAAGTACTTGGTTGGAACAATGAAAGTCTTTCTTAGAAAACCAATACTTTGGGACAACCATGGAGCACTGCAAAAATTTTAAATGCTTTAATGCCAAAATTGCATGAAGAATTATATTTTGGAACATAGTTTTGAGCTAAGAACACAAGCAAGTGAGTTTTGAGCCTAATGGTGTGGTTACATCTTATAACCACTTACTCTCCTTCTTGTGTGCATTATTCTCCTTCTATGATTGTAATCTTTGCTTTGTTTCATTCTTTATGTCCATTATTTGGTGTAATCATGCATTTATGTGATTGAGGCCATCGTTTCATTAGCCACTTACCCAAATAGCCTACCTTTTATCTCCCATTGTTAACCAATTTGAGCCTACGATTAACTCACTTGTTCTTTAATTTAGCACATTACAAGCCGTAAAGCGGAAAACAATGAAAGTCCTTAATTTGGATCTTTGATTGGCTTAGACTAGCATATGTGAGTATCATTCAAGTGTGGGAACCTTGGGACATTGGGTGAATAGATTTGGGACATTGGGTGGACAAAAGGGTAGTTTTGCTTTGTTATTGGAAATATTAAGGAATTGGGTACATACTCATGTATTAACCAAATGAAAAACCTTATGCATTGAGGTTCTTGTATATAGAAAGAAAAAAAAATGAGAAAAACAAAAGAAAGGGAAAGAAGAATAATATGAAAAAAAAAAGAAAAAAATGAGAAAAACAAAAGAAAAAGAAAAAGCAATAAAAAGGGGACAAAATGCCCCAAAGCAAAGTGTAGCTCAATAAAATCAATGCATATGTGTGTGAAATTAAAAAGGAATACATGAGTATGTGAAAAAGTGAGGAATGGGTAGTTAGATTAGCACCTAATTGTATAGGTCATTATGTAGGTTAGGTGGGAAGGTTTAAGTTCATTAAAGATCCAATTTTTAAGCCCACTAGCCATATATGATCCTACCTTGACCCTAACCCCATTACAACCTAAGGAGAAGACCTCATGATAGATGCATGCATGCATGAAATACATGTTGATTGTTAGAAGAAGAACAAATCTTAGAAAGCATGATTAGGGGAGAATTGAGAGAGTTAACCCTAAACACTTGAGCGACTAGAGTGCAAACACTTCCGGTAAGGGTTCGACGCTCAATCCTTTGGTTCCCGGCTCTCGCGAGCATTCCTCATGCAAGGTTGCATAAATTGCATTTGATGCTTAGAATTTGGCAAGATCTATGCATTGACCACCATTGTACCCCATGAGCTTGCACATGTCATAAGGAAGTTGATTTGTTCCTAACCAAGTAGATAACCGTACTAGTCGTAGCTGCATGCATATGAGTAGGTTGCATTCCATGAGTCCTATGCGTTTGTGACCCTCGGTCTTCTATATTTCTTTGCATTTTCCTAAGCATGGGGACATGCTAGAATCTAAGTGTGGGGAGGTTGACAAACCCCATTTTGAGGGTTTATCTTGTGCTAATTTCAAAGGGTTTATCAATGATTTCACACATTTTCTGCATGAAAATATAAGGATTTGCATTCCTTTCCTAGTTTTGCCTCATAAAGGAAAACATGCTTATTTTGCACCAAAATAGACACATTTCTAGTCTCGCCTTAATGCCATTCGATACCGTGACTCGTGTGCTAAGTGATTTCAGGACATAGACTAGGAATGGACAGGAAAAGATAAGGAAGAAGGGTGCAAGGAAAGGAAGCATGAGAATTGAAGCTTTGGAAATTTCTGCATGGGCGCGTGCGCGCACCTGACGCGCCCGCGCGGATGAGAGCAATGTGAAGCCGAAGCTAAGAGCCAAGCCACGAGCCGACTAGAGTAGCGGCTAAGCCAGGATCTTCATGGACGCGTACGCGTACACTCCGCTTCCGCGCATACTACAGAGCCGCATCCAGGGCGCGCACGCGTACCTTGCGCGTGCGCGCCGATGTTCGAAGATGATTTTTTTAAAAGTCACGTGACTTAGGCGTGGAGTTGGTTAGAGATCCCAACTTTTGAGGAGTGCTTTGGCGGGAAAAGACTTAAGAGGACCAAGGGAGCAAGTGTGGAGGACACTTAGTTCATTTTTCTAGTTTTTGGAGATATTTTTGGGGAGTTAGTTACATTGTTAGAGAGAGAAACTCCAACTTCTCTCTAGATTCATCCACTTCTCTCAAGCTTCCACTAGGGTTCTTCCTCATCACAATTTTGGATTTTCATCCATTCTTTGGTGAGATCCATTGCAACTTTCATTTCACTTTGTTCATGTAATAGATTTTCTCTCCCAATTCCAAGTTGTAGTTGTAATTGTTGACATTCCTTGGAGCTAGGGTTCAATTCTATGATTTTTGGATTCCATTGATATTTTGAGATTTTTGATTCTCATTGTTGTTCCTTGATACTTGTTGTTAATTTCTAGTGTTGCAATATTTCTAATTTTACTTTTCTCTTCATTTCACTATGACTTTCCTTTTCGCTCATCACATGTTTGATAAAATGTCAATGCTAGCCATGGAGTAGAACTTTTATACTTGGCATAGGGTTTGTTCATTGGAATGAATTGAATAGTTATATCAAGGGTTGATTTGGAGTTAGAGCTTGCCAATTGCCTTGGAGTACACTAAAACTAGATTCCCATGAGGTGAAGCTAGAACTTGTGACTCAAGTTAATTGTTTCCATTTGACTTTCTTCTATACTTAGGGGATGACTAAATGAAGTAAGTCCTAATTGTTGTCAACCTTGAGTGAACTATAATGATAAAGATTTCTAATGCCAACCCTACGTCAAGTCCTTTTAATAATTGATTGTTTGTTTCTCATTACTTGCTAAGACCTTCAAGAACTCAACAAGCTTACTAAAGCAATAAGATGCATACTTTGGCAATTCCAAGGGAGAACGACTCGGGAGATTAATACTCTCGGTTATAGATTGTAGATTTGTTTGATGATGGATTTTGTGTTGGTTTAGACTATACTACGATTGATCACTTGATAAATTCTATACCGACAAAAATTCATTTGTCAATTCCCCGGTGCCTAACTTCATGTTGAGGCACCTGGCACATAACTTCAGGAACCTGGCGCCTAACTTCAACCCACCCGATTGTAATATGATTTTATGGCTTGGTGTGGCGCCTAACTTGAGATCATGGCGCCTGACTTGGGAAATTCCAAGTTAGGCGCCACCTTGGCCGTATAGAATGAAGAAAAAGGGCATACTATTATATATAGTTTGATAGCTCTGGAAGTTATCTTTTCAATGCAACTAGAATCACATCAATTGGACCTCTGTAGCTCGAGTTATGTCCGTTAGAGTGCAGGGAGGTCAGGATTGACTGCATCATCCACTTTTTGCCCTTTCTTCTATAAAACTCTGTCAAATCCATCTGAATTCTATCTGAAATAAATAGAATTGCACACGACTCAATGTAGCATCCATAGTGGCTAAAAGATATTTAAATCTTGATTAAACTCAACAATTTGAATGCAAATTCACTAGAAAAAGATAGAAAAGATGCTTACGCATCACAACACCAAACTTGAATTGTTGCTTGCCCTTAAGCAACCAAAACTAATATAGGCTTAGGATGTGAATTTGCATGAGAGGTGAGTGTTCAATTAAGCTCTTGACTCTTCTCAAAGTAGGGTTTTTACATTGCAATCCTGAATAGTTTTGGCATCTCACTATCCTTTGAATAAGAGGAATACCACTGTCATTCGGAATTAGAATCCGGATAAAATTATGAATTCTCTAATCTTTTTACTTCGAATTAATCCTTGAACACAGCAAATTTTCTTTAATTCTCTTTTCTTTGGTGTTTTGCACCTTGAGCCTAGCCGTGTGATAAACTCCTATTTTATGGTTTATCTTGTGCTCAATTGAGTGATTTTTTTATCAATTCTTTGCTCACTTATTCATACAATTTGCATGATTTTACAAATCCTTCCTAATTCTGTGATATAATTGAAAACATGTTTCCTAAGCCTTTAAATTGTGTATTTTAACTCCCCTTTATTACCATTCGATGTCATGATTTGTGTGTTAATTGTTTTCAGGCTTTATAGGACAGGAATGGCTTAGAGGATGGAAAGGAAACATGCAAAAGTGGAATGAACACAAAGAAAATGAAGTTTTAAGAAGCTAACAGCGACGCGCGTGTGTACCTGATGCGTACGCGTGACTAGCGCAAAGGACAAGTGATGCGTACTCGTGACCGACGCGTATGCGTGACAAGGAATTTCGTCAAACGATGCGTACACGTGACCTACACGTACGCGTGACATGCGCCACGTGTAGAAATTTCAGAAAGCGCTGGGAGTGATTTCTGGGCTCCTTTTTGGCCCAATTTTAAGCCTGAGAACACAGAATATTGGCTACAGAAAGAGGGAATCATTGATTCATTCGATGAACTTCTCATTATTCACAATTTAGGTTTTAGATGTAGTTTCTAGAGAGAGAGAGGCTCTCTCCTCTCTCTAAGTTTTAGGATTCTTAGTTTTATGCTTTTGAGTTGGATATTACTACCCCCGTTGAAGTCTTTATCATTCTAGTTTGTTTTTTATTTCCTTACTCTTTTAATCCCCATTTACTTTGTTCAGAGTTACATATGGATATCTTCAATCTTGAAATTTATTAATATTATAGTATTGTTCTATTTAATTTCTTCCAAAATTTCATGTCTTCTTTCTACCCCCTTTACATGTATGCGAGTATGGCTTCCATGTCAATAGAGTAGGCTTCCAACTTGGCCTTAGAGTTAATTAATATTCAGAGACCCTTGAGTTGGGAAACTCAAGAGTTAAATTGTAATTGGGTTTATTGTTGGCTAGCTCTCTAGTCACTAACGCTAATCCTTCCCAAGGGAGAGGATTAGGACTTGTGAATAGAAGTTGGCTTAACTACTTGACTTTCCTTCATTCGTTGAGGGTTAACTAAGTAAAAACAACAACCTATTATTATTAATCTTGGGAAATCCAACAAGGATAGAACTTTCGATTAATCTTCTCCTAGCCAAGGCTTTTTATTTCAATTACACAAAACCTCTTGTTAATTTTTATTTCTTTAATTTATAATCTTTTATTTTCCCATTCTCCAACTCTAAAATTTCTTAAAAAAATAAAAACCCATAACAAATAGTAACACACTTCCCTGCAATTCCTTGAGAGATGACCCGAGGTTTGAATATTTCGGTTATTGTTTTATTGGGTTTGCTTAAGTGACAACCAAATTTTCATATGAAAGGATTTTAGTTGGTTTAAAAGCTATACTTGCAACGAGAAATTATTGTAAAATTCTAGACCACACAAAAGTCCGTTCATCAAATTGTGATCTAGATCTTGCTTGATTCTATATTTCTATGGTTTAATGTATGCATATACTTATATGATTGAGGCCTTGTTTCACTTAGCTTACATACCCATATGGCCTTAACCTTTTCATTATCCTTTGCAAACCAAAGTTGAGCCTATTTTACCCCTTTGTTCTTTACTTTAGCACATCACTAACTCTAAGTGAAAAACAATAATGTCCTTAATTTGAATCCTTGGTTAGCTTAGACTAGTGAAAGTGTTCATGAATTAAGTGTGGAGAAATTGGGTTCGGAAACATTTGGTTTGAGAATTGGGTGTTGTATACTCTTGAGAAAATTTGAAAAAGAATGTTAAACACATGTTTATGCTTGCAATACCTTAATCATATGCATTGAGAAAGACAAAAGAAAAGAAAACTAGAAAGAAAAAATAATTAGAGAAAAAGAAAAGAAAAAAAGCAAATAATAAAAAGGGGACAAAATGCCCCAAGTTAAGTAATAATATCAATGCATATGAGTTGTACTTAAATTTGGGATGCATGAATGTGTGGTAAACATAGTTAATGGGCAGTTATCTTGCATTATAATTACATGGATTGTCTTAAGTTAGGTGGGAGGTCTAGGTTAATTAAGGATTCAGATTTTAGTCCACTTGACCAAATACAATCCTACCTTGACCTTAACCTCATTACAACCCTTAAAAGACCTCTTGATTTGTGTATCTATGCATTAATTCTTTGTTGATTGGTAGAAGAAGAGCAAGCCTTAGAAAACAAGATTAGTAGAGAATTGAGAGAATCGAACCTTAAACACTTGAGCGATTAGAGTGTATACACTTCCAGTGAGGGTTCGATGCTCGATTCTTTGTTCCTGGCTTTCATGAGCTATTTTCTTCTGCAAGTCTATTTGTACTTCATTTTTATGATTTGAATTAGTGAACACCAGTTCATATTTGTTCTTGAAAGGTTTATTTACTTTTCACCAAGTAGGTAAAAGTATTTTTCATTTAGCTGCATTCATATAGATAAGTTACATTGCATAAGTTCCACCATTCTGCCTTCACTCTTTCAGCTCTCTTGAGCTTAGCATGAGGACATGCTAACGTTTAAGTGTGGGGAGATTTGATGCACCACTATTTCATGGTACATGTTGTTCTTAATTGAGTGGATTTTATCCACTATTCTCACACTTATTCATACAATTTGCATGATTTTACAAATCCTTCCTAATTCTATGATATAATTGAAAACATGTTTCCTAAGCCTTTAAATTGTGTATTTTAACTCCCCTTTATTACCATTCGATGCCGTGATTTGTGTGTTAAGTATTTTCAGGCTTTAGAGGGCAGGAATGGCTTAGAAGATGGAAAGGAAACATGCAAAAGTGGAAGGAATGCAAAGAAAATGATGTTTTAAAAAGCTGGTAGTGACGCGTGCGCGTACCTGATGCGTACGTGTGACTAGCGCAAAGGACAAGCGACGCGTACGCGTGATCGATACGTACGCGTGACACGGAATTTCGTCAAACGACGCATACGCATGACCTACGCGTACGCGTGACATGTGCCACGTGCAGAAATTGCAGAAAGCGTTGGGAGCAATTTCTGGGCTCCTTTTTGGCCCAATTCCAAGCCCGAGAACACAGAATATAGGCTGTAGAAAGAGCGAATCATTGATTCATTCGATGAACTTCTAATTATTCATAATTTAGGTTTTAGATGTAGTTTTCTAGAGCTCTCTCTAGGTTTAGGATTCTTAGGTTTAGCTATTTTCAATTTCAGATTTCTATTCTACTTTAATTTAGTTTCTCTTCTACTCTTATTTACTCTAGCACTTTAGTTTATCTTCTCTTGGTGATTTATTTGTTTATCCAATTTAGTTTATGAATTCTCATGTTAGATTTGATTTCCTATTTAATACAATTTGAGGTATTTCATATTTATGATTTCTTTCTTCAATTTATGTTATTGATGCTCTCAATTGGTTGTTTGAATTTTATTATCTCTTATTGTTTTTCTATGCTTTTGCTTTGTGCCTTCCAAGTGTTTGATAAAATGCTTGGAAGGGTTTTAAGTTAGATTTTTCTCCTTTTGGCCTTGGTTGTGTAATTGGTGACACTTGAGTTATCAAACTCCTTTGTTGATTGATAATTGCAAGTTGCTGATTGATTTGGATTCCACTAAAGCTAGTCTTTCCTTAGGAGTTGACTAGGACTTGAGGAATAAAATTGATTCGTCCACTTGACTTTCCTTCATAATTAGAGGGTTAACTAAGTGGGAGCGATGAACAATTCTCATCATAATTGATAAGGAAAAACTAGGATAGGATTTCCAGTTCTCATACCTTGCCAAGAGCCCTTATTAATTGTTAGTTTATTTCATTGCCATTTATTTTTCTTGTTTCCTATCCAAAACCCCAAAACACACTTTTTCATAACCACTTATAAGCACACTTTCCTGCAATTCCTTGAGAGATGACCCGAGGTTTAAATACTTCGGTTATCAATTTTATTAGGGTTTGTTACTTGTGGCAACCAAACTTTTGCATGAAAAGATTCTTTGTTGGTTTAGAAACTATACTTGCAACGAGAATTTATTTGAGAATTCTAAACCGTCAAAAATCCGCTCGTCACCGTGACTTTAAATACTTTGTCTCAAGCTTCACTTGACACAAAAACACCACAAGCACTTAACTAGGGAACTCTCTTTAGGTTTTGATTTTTCTTTAAGTTACTCCCAGACAGTGGTGCTCAAAGCCTTTGGCATACTCTGTTAAATGACTTGATCTCGACTCTTAGTGCTCTGTCTCTAGGATTACTTGACACAATTACACCACAAGAATATGACTAGGGAAACAACTCTTTGAGCTTTTAATCATGTCTGACCTTCCTAGCCATTGATGCTCAGAGCCTTGGACCTTGCTTTTATTTTTCTTTTGCTGTTTCTTTTGCTTCAAGGATTAAGCTTTTGTTTAATTCAGAGAATTCATAATAGTTATCTAAATTCCTATTCCTTATGCACCAACATCCTTTGATTCAAATTCAACTATGCACTGTTCATATCATGCATTCAGAATCACAAATAATACTACCACATTTAAGTAAATAGGACTACTCTTAAATATAAACTCAATTTCTCATGCAATACATCACTTCTTTTCTTTTCTTTTTAGATTCAAGCTCAGTGAGCGGTACATGAGACAAATTTATTTATTTATTTATTTATTTGAACTAAAAGCAAATAAAAAAATGAAACTAAATCTAAGAACTGAAAGTACTAAAGATCAAGCAGGCAATCAAAGCAACAGAAAACAGAAAACAACACAATAAGAATGAAAGGGAAAATAGAATGAAATAAACTCAACCACCTCAGTTATGTTGGTGGCCATCTCATTCCTCTGGCTGTGCTCCTCCATGAAGAACATTCATCTCCCTATGGTGCCATTGATGATAAGCTAAACAGAGAGTGCACTCTACAACACCAAACTTAAAAGTTTGCTTGTCCCCAAGCAAAGAAAAACTCCAAGGTGTCAAAAAATTTTTTAATTGCTCCTGTTCCTATTCTATTCTAATCCTAGGGAGAGACTAGAGTTAGTGTCATTCAAATCAATTAGCAATTTCCAATTATCAATCAACAAAATCTTTGACAATTCAAGTGTCTCCAATTATCCAACCCCTAAGCCAAGAATAAAATTCTAGTCCATAGCTATAGTTGACATTTTCTCAAACAATTGGTGAGCAATAATGGAAGACATCATGAAATTAAGAAAGGAAATTGAATCAAAGCTATCTATTGTAAGCAATTAACAACAATCAACAATTAACAACAATTAACATGAAATTCCTCAATGCATTAATAGAAATCAAAGTAACAAGATCTACAATGCTAGAATGGCAAGAACACTAAATTGAGAGTAGAAGAGAAAGATCTACAACTAGAACAATGTGAAATTGAATTAAATTCAGATCTAACCAAGGATCCAAGTGCAATTGGAATTGAGAAAGCCAAAAGCCTAGAGAGAAGTTGGAGTTTCTCTCTTTAAAAGTATAACTTCCAAAAACAAACTCTCAAAATATCTAAATGTGTGAAAAGTGTCAATCTCCTTCAATCCTTGGCTCTTTCAATATTTTCCTGCCAGAATTCCACCCAGAATTGGGTCATGAGCTTCTCTGAAATTGCCAGGCACGTTTTCATTAAAGAGGTCATGTGCGCACGTCACGCGTACGTGTCAAGCGTGCGTACACGTCGATGAGATTTCTGGCCAGCCACACATATGCGTCCTTTTTTGTGTGCCAATTCTAAGATCCAGCTCCCCACCCGTGCGCGTCATCTGCGCGTGCGCGTCGATGCTCGTGCTCCAAAGCTCTATTTTTATGCTTCTTCTACTTATGCATGCTTCCTTTCCCTCTTCTAGACCATTCTTGCCCTTATAAGCTCTGAGATCACTTAACAAACAGATCATGGCATCAAATGGTAATAAAGGGAGATAAAAATATAGCTCATTTAGGGCCTAAAAAGCATGATTTCAACTATTAAGCGAAATTAGGAAGTAAACACAAAAACCATGCATTTTTTGTGGATAAGTGTGAAGGAAGTTGATGAAATCCTCTAAATTACGCACAAAATGTACCATAAAATAGTGGCGCATCAAATCTTCCCACACTTAAACCAAGCATGTCCTCATGCTAAAGTTTAAAAGACAAAAGAACATAGGAGAAGGAGTGTATTGATATGTGTTCATACCCTGGGTCGAGCTATATGATCCAGGCTGATCGAGGACAAGAGCGACCGACCTCTTCAGGTCGGATCGCCACCGACCTTTCCTTAAAGAGTTCAGTTAAATTGCCATAGAGGCCCAAGTAGGCCCAAACGAAAGGATGCAGCCCACTCTAAAGGCGGCTAGCCAAAAAAGATAAGGTGGCCTCACTCGCTAAAAGATAAGATAAGATAACAAACTTATCTCAGATGAAGGTCATCAAACACTACTATAAATACACTGGAGCACCCAGGTATAACTCACACTCTGATTCTACATAAAATCCTGCCTAAAGCACGTGCTAACTTAAGCATCGGAGTCTCTTGCAGGTACTACCACCCTCCGGTGACGAGGGATCAGTAGCATCACAAAATCTAGCAAGTCGGACACAGCAGCTCTGACCCTATCAGAAGATTTCATCCGAGATCGACCTTCAGTTTCAGGTAACCTTCAGAACATTGGCGCCGTTGCTGGGGAACCTAGAAGTCATTCCATCATCATGGCGGACAACCTTGACAACGATCACAACTCTAACTTAGAAAATAGAACGCCATTTAAAAACACGGATACCACATCTAAAGAGATACTTCAACCCAAGGGAGACAAACAGTATCAGAATGCAGAAATTCTAGATGCTCTACGAGCACAGCATGATCACCTCAAACAACTTGAACAAGAGGCCGAGCGTCAACAGAAAGCTAAGAGGGACCTCTGGAGAGAAACAAGACGGCGTCGAGAGCTAGAGGACAAGCTCCTAAAACTCAAAGCCGACCTCAAAGCTAAAACCGCTCGATCCGGTCATGAAGATAGCCCCCACAAGGACCAAGATTCAATCACCAAAGAAATCATGAATGCCAAAGTCCAAAGGACTTTAAAGCTCCTGACATGACTCCGTACGATGGTACATCTGATCCAAGCCATCGTCTCAGCGATTTTAGAAGCAGGATGTATCTCACAGATGACTCGGACGCCATTCGATGCAAAGCTTTCCTATCTACTCTGACCAAGACGGTAATAAAGTGGTTTGACAGTTTGCCGCCAAGGTCAATAGCAAGCTTCGATGACCTCACCAAGAAGTTCCTAGCTAGATTCTCCATCCAGAAAGACAAAGCCAAGCATGCCCCTAGCCTGTTAGGGATTAAGCAAGGAGATCGGGAAAGCCTCTGCAACTACATGAAAAGATTCAACAAGGCATGTCTGGACATATAAAATCTGCAAACAGAAGCAGCCATCATGGGTCTCATTAATAGCCTGCGAGAAGGACCTTTTAGCCACTCAATATCCAAAAAATACCCAACAACTCTAAACGAGATTCAGGAAAGGGCGGAAAAATACATCAACATGGAGGAGAACTCCCGATTGGGAGATAACACAAAAATCGGATTCTCATACCCACCTCGGGACAAGGATAAGGAATCTAGGAAGAAAGAAGATCAACCCACTGAGAAACCTAGAAAATACCACAACTATACCCCTCTTTGAGTGTCTCTTGTAGATGTCTACTAAGAAATATGCAACACTAAGAAGATTCCACGCCTCGCCCGATAAAACACAAAAGAGGTGGAAGTCGGATAGAGTACTGCGAATACCACCGAATCTACGGACATTCTACCAATGAGTGCTTTGACCTAAAGAATGTCATAGAGAAGTTAGCGCGAGAAGGGCGACTAAATTGGTTCTTAGCTAATAAAGTGGATGAACCGAGAAAGAGAAGAAGGAATGAAGAGGTCAGACGAGTTGAACGTCCACCTCACACCCCTGAGAGACATGTTCATATGATAAATGGAGGATTTGCAGGAGGAGGGATCTCTAAATCAACTCGCAAAAGACACCTTAAAGAGGTATATCATGTCGGAGAAGGGGATAGGTCACCCGACCTCCCCACTATTACCTTTACACAAGAGGAGGCAACTGGCATCATCCCGGGACATAATGACCCCATGGACATTACCGTCATACTCGCCAAGGCTAATCTCCACCGAATGTTGGTAGACCAAGGGAGCTCTGCAGATATCTTGTTCAAATCTGCCTTCGACAAACTTGGCCTGTAGGATAAAGAGCTCAGAGCGTATCCGAATAGCTTGTTCGGACTCAGAGACACCCCAATTCAACCATTAGGATACATCTCATTGCATACAACCTTTGGAAAAGTAACTCGGTCAAGGACACTAAACATAGACTATATCGTAGTCAACGTGAGCTCGGCTTATAACTCCCTTATAGGTAGGACAACGCTAAACCAGATCGCTGTAGTAGTCTCCACTCCACATCTGTACATGAAGTTCCTAACTCTAGAAGGGATTGCCACAATAAAAGGAGACTAAAAGCTTGCGCAACGCTGTTTGATGAGCGGCCGATTTGCATAGGTTAGGAATTTGATTATCAAAATAAAATCGGCATTGTAAGTATAGTCCTAAGCCGACAAATTGACCGTCGGTCAAATGTTATCACAATTCAAATCAAATATAAACTGAGAGTGTTTAATTCCCAGGTCGTCCTCCCTAGGAATCACTCAATGGCAATGAGTGTGCAAATTTTGGTTGTAGTGATCAAGGGGTTTTCAATGAAGATATGAACATATAAAGCAATAAAAGAACATGCAAAATTATAATGATTGAACTAATGAAGCAATTAAAGAACCGAGTGTGCAATATAAACAAGTAAAGTATGAAAGAGATTAACATAACAAAATATAAAAGATTGAAAGTATAAAAAGGGGTCTTGGCTTGGAGTGAGCTAGGGATCCTTTTCCTTGTTGGAACCACAACTATGATGATTATAATGGATTAGTCTCACTTGATCAACCCTCACATCGGAAGATAAGTTAAATGAGCATAAGTGTCCTTAACCCACAAATCCTAAATTGCTTGCTAATTGCCTTAGCAACAACTTAGCGTTAGCGGGAACAAGAGCAATTAACAATCCAAGAATTGACACAGAATGTTGGACATTCCAACTCTAGAAACCCAATTTCTCACTTTACCCAAGCCAAGAGGTAAAAACTTAGCCTAAAACCATGTTTGACGTTTTGTCAAACACTTGGTGAGAAAAAAGCTTAAACATGGTGAAAATGAGAAAAGACTTGAAATTAAAAGCAACAATTGATCTCAATCAACAAGAATAATATAAGAAAGTATGAAATAAACATCAAACATCAAATTCATCAACAAGAAATTTAAATTGCAAGAGAGAAGTAAAATGAAACTATAACTTGCATTAGAAGAAAATGTAAGAACAAAGTAACTAGAAAGAATAATAACAAGAGAATACTTACAATGAGACTTAGCAAAATCCAAGATCAAAAATGGAAAATGGAACTTGAATGTAAAACCCTAATGAAAACCCTAGTAGAGGTTGAAGAAAACTTCGAGAAAAACTAAACTAAAACTTCCTACTACTACTCCTAAAACTACCCTAATGATATGCTATCATCTTCCCTTCATTCTTTATCCATATGAGCTAAGAGACTTCAGAAATGGGCCTCTAAAACCCTCAAATCATGAGTCACATGCCTTTTTAATGAAGTCATGTGCGAACACCTGTGCGAACGCACAGGCGTGTGCGTCCGCACACTTTGCGAATTTTTCTTTCTGCGCGCACGCACGAGAAGCTGTGCGTACGCACACTAGGTGATGCTTGGCTTGACGCACGACGTGCTCTGATTGGTCCATGTACTCTGATTGGGTTCTTGTGCGAATGTATAGGGGGTTGTGCGCACGCACACGTCTCAGAACTATTCTCCTTTAATTCCTCATGTTTCCTCCACTTTGCATGCTCTCCTTCCATTTTCTCCTACACATTCCTACCTTATACACCTGAAATCACTCACAAACAACATCAAGGTATTGAATGGATGGCAAATGGAATAAAAATATATCAAATAGAGCATAAAAGAGCATGTTTTCACAATCAAGCACAATTTGGAAGGAAAGATCAAAAGTATGCTATTCAAGGGAATAAGTGCAAGTTTATGTGATGAAATCTATTCAATTCTAGCAAAAAATTATCATCAATTATGGATTCATCAATTCCCCCACACTTAAACACTAGCATGTCCTCATGATAAACACATTCAAAGGAGATAGATGAAAGGGAATAACGACTTATTTTATAAACTACTTAGATGTATGTAACAATCCTAAGCTAATCACCTACATGCGCTACAATAAGAGTTGGTGGAAACAACCATGAAATTCCAATCCATCACAAGAAATTTTTAGGGCTAATGCAAAGAGTGTTGAAGAACTGAAGATTGATGGTTTAGAAGTTATAAAAATTTTCGTTGCAAGTATAGTTTCTAAACAAAGCAATCAACCTTTCTTACAAACATTTGGTTATCACAAGTAACAAACCCAATAAAATTTATAAACCGAAATATTCAAACCTCGGATCGTCTTCTCAAGGAATTGCAGGGAGGTGTGTTTTACTATTGGTTATGGAAAACAGTATTTTTGGGTTTTGAAAAAGTTTTGAACAGGAGAAATGGATTGTAGAAATTAATAAATAAATAACGAAGAAATCTCTTGGCAAGGTATGAAAACTGGAAGTCCTATCCTAGTTATCCTTATCAATGGTGATGAGAATTATATTTCTGCTACCACTAAGTCAACCTCTAACTATGAAGGTCAGTTAAGTGGATAAATTAATTTAACACCTAAAGTCCTAGTCAACTCCTTAAGGAAAGACTAGAGTTATAGGAATCTAAATTAATCAGCAAGAATAACAATTATCAATCACGATGAGATTGATAACTCAAGAGTTACCAATTAATCAACCAGAACCAAGAATATGGAAAGCTAAATCAAAACATAAATATCTGGAATACTTTAAATTATATTGAATGGAGATGTCAATTCTAACATGGAAAAGTTCATAAGCCAATTAGGGAACATAAATCAAATACACATAAAAGCTTCAGAGTAAACAAAAATAGAAGATAAACATAAATTATTGAACCTGGTACGAAGAAGTAATCCTAATGACTAAAAGAAATCCTAATCCTAAAACCTAAGAGAGATGAGAGAACCTCTCTCTCTAAAAACTACATCTAAAACCTAAAATTGTGAGTAATTCTGCATATCGCGCACGTCACGCGGCCGCGTCGTCCACGCGTTCGCGTCACCCAGCGTTTTTTGTACCACGCGTGCGCGTTGTCCACGCATTCGCGTCGTTCATGGAGCTTCTAATCCGCGTGGTCGCGTCAGGCACGCAGGCGCATCACTGTGACTTTTTCCATTTCACGCGGTCGCGTGATCCATGCGACCGCATGACTTCTCGCTGGTCATCTCCTCAATTCCTTGTGTTCCTTCCACTTTTGCACGCTTCCTCTTCATTCCTTACGCCATTCCTGCCCTATGAAGCCTGAAACACTTAGCACACAGATCACGGCATTGAATGGTACGAAGAAAAATAAAAACATACAACTAAAAGGTCTTTAGGAAGCAAGTTTTTAATCATAGAATATTTTTAGGAAGGAATTATAAATACATGCAAATCATATGAATAAGTGGGCAAAGACTTGATAAAACCACACAATTAAATACAATATGAATCATAAAATTGTGGTTTATCAACTTCTCCACACTTAAACATTAGCATGTCCTCATGCTAAGCTCAAGAGAAGCTAGAAAGGAGTGAAGACAGAATGGTAGGATGTGTGAAATGCAACCTATCTATATGAATGTGACTAAATGCAAAATGTTTCTACCTACTTGGTCAAGGTAAATAAATCTTTTAAGAACAGGCATGAACTGGATTTCACTAATTCAAATCATAAAAATGATGTACAAATAACTTGCAAGAAGAAGATAGCTCATGAAAGCAGGGAGCATATAATTAAGCACTGAACCTTTAATGGTAGTGTATATCATTCTAACTCTCAAGTGTCTAGGGTCAATTCTCTCAATTCTCTACTAATCTTGCTTTCTATAGCTTGTTTTTCATCTAACAATCAGCAAAAAATTTAATGCACCAATACACAAATCAAGAGGTCTTTTAAAGGTTGTAATGGGGTTAGGGTCAAGGTAGGATTGTATTTGGCCAAGTGGACTAAAATCTAAATCCTTAATTAACATAAACTTTCCACCTAACTTAGAACAATCCATATAATATAAAATCAATAACTACCCATTAACTTCGTTTACTACATATTTATGCATTCCAAGTTTTTAGTACAGACATATGCATTGCTATTGCCATTTACTTTGGGGCATTTTGTCCCCTTTTTATTTTTCTGCTCTTTTTTTTTCTTTTCTTGTTTCTTTTTTTCTTTTTTTTTTCAATGCATATGATGAAGGTATTGAATGCATAAACATGTTCTTAACATTTTTCACATTTTCACACAAAGTCTAACATACTCAATTCCCAAACCAAACGTTTCCAAACCCACTTTCCCCACACTTAATTCATGAGCACTCTCACTAGTCTAAGCTAATCAAGGATTCAAATTAAGGATATTATTATTTTCCGCTTAGAGTTAGTGATGAGCTAAAGTAAAGATCAAAGGGTAAAATAGGCTCAACATTGGTTTGCAAAGGATAATAAAAGGTAAGGCCATATGGGTATGTAAGCTCAGTGAAACAAGGCCTCAATCATATAAGTGCATGCATACATCAAATAATAGAAATATAGAATTAAGCAAGACAACGATCACAATTTTAGAGAGAAAAACACACACTAAAAATAAAATATTGGTTGGTAAAATGCAACCAATCAAGTAGGCTCAAAATCTCCCTGGTTTTGTGTGTTCGAGCTCTAAATCATGTTCCAATATAATATTTCTTCAAACAAGTTTTAATAAAAGTTTAATTCAAATTAGTGAAATGCTATAGAGAGTTTTCTTGAAAAAGAGAATATTACTTTAACCAAGTAATGGTAATATATGCACAAAATCAAACAAACATGCAAATGCATGAACTAATTTAAACGTTGGTGTTGAAACATGAAGGTACTAACCCACGTAGATCGGTATCGACCCATTTTGACGATCGGATTTCCTGTCGGTAAATAATTTATAAAAATATAATCGCGTTGTAAGTATAGCTTCTAAACCAACAGAAAATCCTTTTGTACAAACGTTTGGTTGTCACAAGTAACAAACCCAATAAAATTTATAAACCGAAGTATTCAAACCTCGGGTCGTCTTCTCAAGGAATTGCAGGGAAGTATGATTTATTATTGGTTATGGAAAACAGTAGTTTTGGATTTTTGAAAAGGTTTGAATAAGAGAAATAGATTGCAGGGAATTAATAAATTAATAACTAATAAAACTCTTGGCAAGGTATGAAAACTGGAAGTCCTATCCTAGTTATCCTTATCAATAGTGATGAGAATTATACTGTTGCTCCCACTAAGTCAACCTCTAACTATGAAGGCCAGTTAAATGGACAAATTAATTTAATATCTAAAGTCCTAGTCAACTCCTTGAGGAAAGACTAGAGTTATAGGAATCTAAATTAATTAGCAAGAATAACAATTATCAATCACGATGAGTTTGATAACTCAAGAGTTACCAATTAATCAACATGAACCAAGAATATGAAAAGCTAAATCAAAAACATAAATGTCTGGAATACCTTAAATTATATTGAATGGAGATGTCAATTCTAACATGGAAAAGTTCATAAGTCAATTGGGCAACATAAATCAAATACAAATAAAAGCTTCAAAGTAAACAAAAAAAGAAGAGAAACATAAATTATTGAACCTGGTACGAAGAAGCAATCCTAATGACTAAAAGAAATCCTAATCCTAAAACCTAAGAGAGAGGAGAGAACCTCTCTCTCTAAAAACTACATCTAAAACCTAAAATTGTGAATAATCATTCAATTATTTATTCTGCTCCACTCCCAGCCTCTAATCTGTGTTTTCTGGGCCGAGAACTTGGTTGAAATGTGGCCCAGAATATGTGCCAGTGACTTCTGTACCTCTGCAGATCACGCACGCCACGCGGCTGCGTCGTCCATGCGTTCGCGTCACTCAGCGTTTTTCGTACCACGCATGCACGTCGTCCACACATTCGCGTCGTTTGTGCAGCTTCTAATCTACGCGGTCGCGTCAGGCACGCGAGCGCGTCACTGTGATTTTTTCCATTTCGCGAAGTAACGTGAGCCAGGCGACCGCGTGACTTCTCGCTGGTCATCTCCTCAATTCCTTGTGTTCCTTCCACTTTTGCACGCTTCCTCTTCATTCGTTACACCATTCCTGCCCTATGAAGCCTGAAACACTTAGCACACAGATCACGGCATTGAATGGTACGAAGGAAAATAAAAACATACAACTAAAATGTCTTTAGGAAGCAAGTTTTTAATCATAGAATATTTTTAGAAGGAATTATAAATACATGCAAATCATATGAATAAGTGGGCAAAGACTTGATAAAACCACACAATTAAATACAATATGAATCATAAAATTGTGGTTTATCAACTTCTCCACACTTAAACATTAGCATGCCCTCATGCTAAGCTCAAGAGAAGCTATAAAGGAGTGAAGACAGAATGGTAGGATGTGTGAAATGCAACCTATCTATATGAATGTGACTAAATGAAAAATGTTTCTACCTACTTGGTCAAGGTAAATAAATCTTTCAAGAACAGCCATGAACTGGATTTCACTAATTCAAATCATAAAAATGATGTACGAATAACTTGCAAGAAGAAGATAGCTCATGAAAGCAGGGAACATAGAATTAAGCACTGAACCTTTAATGGTAGTGTATATCATTCTAACTCTCAAGTGTCTAGGGTCAATTCTCCCAATTCTCTACTAATCTTGCTTTCTATAGCTTGTTTTTCATCTAACAATCAGCAAAAAATTTAATGCAGCAATACACAAATCAAGAGGTCTTTTAATGGTTGTAATGGGGTTAGGGTCAAGGTAGGATTGTATTTGGCCAAGTGGACTAAAATCTAAATCCTTAATTAACATAAACTTTCCACCTAACTTAGAACAATCCATATAATATAAAATCAATAACTACCCATTAATTGCGTTTACTACATATTTATGCATTCCAAGTTTTTAGTACAGTACATATGCATTGCTATTGCTATTTACTTTGGGGCATTTTGTCCCCTTTTTATTTTTCTACTCTTTTTTTTCTTTTCTTGTTTCTTTTTTTCTTTTTTTTTTCAATGCATATGATGAAGGTATTGAATGCGTAAACATGTTCTTAACATTTTTCACATTTTCACACAAAGTCTAATATACTCAATTCCCAAACAAAAAGTTTTCAAACCCACTTTCCCCACACTTAATTCATGAGCACTCTCACTAGTCTAAGCTAATCAAGGATTCAAATTAAGGATATTATTGTTTTTCGCTTAGATTTAGTGATGAGCTAAAATAAAGAACAAGGGGTAAAATAGGCTCAACATTGGTTTGCAAAGGATAATAAAAGGTAAGGTCATATGGGTATGTAAGCTCAGTGAAACAAGGCCTCAATCATATAAGTGCATGCATACATCAAATAATAGAAATATAGAATTAAGCAAGACAAAGATCACAATTTTAGAGAGAAAAACACACACTAAAAATAAAATATTGGTTGGTAAAATGTAACCAATCAAGTAGGCTCAAAATCTCCCTGGTTTTGTGTGTTCGAGCTCTAAATCATGTTCCAATATAATATTTCTTCAAACAAGTTTTAATAAAAGTTTAATTCAAATTAGTGAAATGCTATAGAGAGTTTTCTTGAAAAAGAGAATATTACTTCAACCAAGTAATGGTAATATATGCACAAAATCAAGCAAACATGCAAATGCATGAACTAATTTAAACGTTGGTGTTGAAACATGAAGGTACTAACCCACGGAGATCGGTATCGACCCATTTTGACGATCGGATTTCCTGTCGGTAAATAATTTATAAAAATATAATCGCGTTGTAAGTATAGCTTCTAAACCAACAGAAAATCCTTTCGTACAAACGTTTGGTTGTCACAAGTAACAAACCAAATAAAATTTATAAACTGAAGTATTCAAACCTCGGGTCGTCTTCTCAAGAAATTGCAGGGAGGTGTGTTTTACTATTGGTTATGGAAAACAGTGTTTTTGGGTTTTGAAAAAGTTTTGAACAGGAGAAATGGATTGTAGAAGTTGATAAATAAATAACGAAGAAATCTCTTGGCAAGGTATGAAAACTGGAAGTCTTATCCTAGTTATCCTTATCAATGGTGATGAGAATTATATTTCTGCTACCACTAAGTCAACCTCTAACTATGAAGGTCAGTTAAGTGGATAAATTAATTTAACACTTAAAGTCCTAGTCAACTCCTTAAGGAAAGACTAGAGTTATAGGAATCTAAATTAATTAGCAAGAATAACAATTATCAATCACGATGAGTTTGATAACTCAAGAGTTACCAATTAATCAACCAGAACCAAGAATATGAAAAGCTAAATCAAAAACATAAATGTCTGGAATACCTTAAATTATATTGAATGGAGATGTCAATTCTAACATGGAAAAGTTCATAAGTCAATTGGGCAACATAAATCAAATACAAATAAAAGCTTCAAAGTAAACAAAAAAAGAAGAGAAACATAAATTATTGAACCTGGTACGAAGAAGCAATCCTAATGACTAAAAAAAATCCTAATCCTAAAACCTAAGAGAGAGGAGAGAACCACACTCTCTAAAAACTACATCTAAAACCTAAAATTGTGAGTAATCATTCAATTATTTATTCTGCTCCACTCCCAGCCTCTAATCTGTGTTTTCTGGGCCGAGAACTGAGTTGAAATGTTGCCCACAATATGTGCCAGCGAGTTCTATAATTCTGCAGATCATGCACGTCACACGGCCGCGTCATCCATGTGTTCGCGTCACTCAGTGTTTTTCGTACCACGCATGCGCGTCGTCCACACATTTGCGTCGTTTGTGCAGCTTCTAATCTGCGCGGTCGCGTCAGGTACGCGAGCGTGTCACTGTGATTTTTTCCATTTCGCGTAGTCTCCTGAGCCATGCAACCGCGTGACTTCTCGCTGGTCATCTCCTCAATTCCTTGTGTTCCTTCCACTTTTGCACGCTTCCTCTTCATTCCTTACGCCATTCCTGCCCTAAGAAGCCTGAAACACTTAGCACACAGATCACGGCATCAAATGGTACGAAGGAAAATAAAAACATACAACTAAAAGGTCTTTAGGAAGCAACTTTTCAATCATAGAATATTTTTAGGAAGGAATTGTAAATACATGCAAATCATATGAATAAGTGGGTGAAGACTTGATAAAACCACACAATTAAATACAATATGAATCATAAAATAGTGGTTTATCAACCTCCCCACACTTAAACATTAGCATGTCCTCATGCTAAGCTCTAGAGAAGCTATAAAGGAGTGAAGACAGAATGGTAGGATGTGTAAAATGCAACCTATCTATATAAATGTGACTAAATGCAAAATGTTTCTACCTACTTGGTCAAGGTAAATAAATCTTTCAAGAACAGGCATGAACTGGATTTTACTAATTCAAATCATAAAAATGAAGTACAAATAACTTGCAAGAAGAAGATAGCTCATGAAAGCAGGGAATATAGAATTAAGCACTGAACCCTTAATGGTAGTGTATATCATTCTAACTCTCAAGTGTCTAGGGTCAATTCTCTCAATTCTGTACTAATCTTGCCTTCTATAGCTTGCTTTTCATCTAACAATCAACAAAAAAATTAGTGCACCAATACACAAATCAAGAGGTCTTTTAAGGGTTGTAATGGGGTTAGGGTCAAGGTAGGATTGTACTTGGCCAAGTGGACTAAAATTGGAATCCTGAATTAACATAAACTTTGCACCTAACTTAGGACAATCCATGTAATATAAAATCAATAACTACCCATTAACTGCGTTTACTACATATTTATGCATTCCAAGTTTTTAGTACAGTACATATGCATTGCTATTGCCATTTACTTTGGGGCATTTTGTCCTCTTTTTATTTTTCTGCTCTTTTTTTTCTTTTCTTGTTTCATTTTTTTCCTTTTTTTTCATTGCATATGATTAAGGTATTGAATGCATAAACATGTTCTTAACATTTTTCACATTTTTGCACAAAGTCTAACATACTCATTTCCCAAACCAAACGTTTCCAAACCCACTTTCCCCACACTTAATTCATGAGCACTCTCACTAGTCTAAGCTAATCAAGGATTCAAATTAAGGACATTATTATTTTCCGCTTAGAGTTAGTGATGAGCTAAAGTAAAGAACAAGGGGTAAAATAGGCTCAACATTGGTTTGCAAAGGATACTAAAAGGTAAGGGCTTATGGGTATGTAAGCTCAGTGAAACAAGGCCTCAATCATATAAGTGCATGCATACATCAAATAATGGAAATATAGAATTAAGCAAGACAAAGATCACAATTTTAGAGAGAAAAACACACACCAAAAATAAAATATTGGTTGGTAAAATGCAACCAATCAAGTAGGCTCAAAATCTCCCTGGTTTTGTGTGTTCGAGCTCTAAATCATGTTCTAATATAATATTTCTTCAAACAAGTTTTAATAAAAGTTTAATTCAATTTAGTAAAATGCTATAGAGAGTTTTCTTGAAAAAGAGAATATTAGTTCAACCAAGTAATGGTAATATATGCACAAAATCAAACAAACATGCGAATGCAACAACTAATTTAAACGTTGGTGTTGAGACAGGAAGGTACTAACCCACGGAGATTGGTATCGACCTCCCCACACTTAAAGAGTGCACTGTCCTCGGTGCATGCTAAGATATACAAGTGGAAGGGCTATTCTAACTGATGCCTTTCTCTATAGATTGTGCAGATTTGACTTGCTTGTCTCCCCATTAAGAAGATTTTTCTCTCTCTTTATGGTGGCCATCCTGAAAGAAGAGAAAAAGGAAGGAAAGTAACCCAAGAATAAAGATAAGAACATAGATAAAATATGGGTGTCAATGCCAAATAATAAATGTCTCAATTACATGGGAGTTACAACATGCAAGTGAGAAAATAGTGGAAGCAAATGGCATATCAATAGTGCACAAGTTGCAACAGTGGGGAAGAGAGTGTGGGTAATGCAAGAAAGTGTAAGTGCCTATCAATGTAAAAGGAATATCAGTATTATAAAAATTAGCATTGACTTATGAATAATAATACCCAATTAGAATAAAACAAGTCATGAAGCACCAGAATAATTCAAGAAAAGATGAAATAGTTGAATAAGAGAATTTTAACACCAAAAAAAAGAAAGAAAGAAAGGAGGAAGAAAGAAATAAGAAGGGAAAGAAAAGATTTAGATATGGGGAAGAAAAAGATAAGATATTTGGCTAATTTGGATAAGCTGTGCGCCGCTGCTGACGCGGACGCGTAAGTGACGTGTTCGCGTGGATAGCGCTTCAATGAATTGACGCAGACGCATCATCTATGTGGTCACGTGGATCAATTTGTGCCATTTGCACGAGGGCAGCCTTGCGGTCGCGCAACTCTCTATTTGAAACTCATATTGCCAAATCTTTGGGTGACGCGGTCGCGTGGTTAACGCGATCGCATGGATGGCCTAAATCTGAAAACGGCGCGGACGCGTGGGGCACGCGTACGTGTGGCAGGGCTTGTGCTTCTAGCACGAGTCCAGCCCAATTCTAGCTCAACTTTCGGCCATACGCCCGTTTTTACGTCGATTTTGAGGCACGCGTTCGCGTGGGTGACGCGGACGCGTGGGAGGCATTTTTCCCACATAACGCAGACGCGTCAGCGACGCGGTCGCGTGGACCAATTTGTGCCAAAGGCACACCTCCCGCCGCACTTTCGGATGACTCTCTGTTCAGTTTTCTTTTCTTCCGAATGCACTTGTGACGCGGACGCGTCAGCGACGCTTACGCGTCGCGTGCATGATTTTTTTGTTATTTTTTTATTATTTATAATGCAGTATGCGGAATGCAATGCTTAATATGAATGCTATGCATCATTCTAGGTTCAATCAAAACTCAAAAACAAACAAAATAGACTAGAATTAAAACTGAAAAAGGAACGATCATACCATGGTGGGTTGTCTCCCACCTAGCACTTTTAGTTAAAGTCCTTAAGTTGGACATTTGGCGAGCTCCTTGTTACGGTGGCTTGTGCTTGTATTCATCTAAGAATCTCCACCAGTGTTTGGAATGCCAGCATCCTTCGGGGTCCCAAACAAGGTATGTAAAGCCCTTAGGTGAATACAAACAGGCTTCAAGGTTCTCGAGGTGTTGAATGTCAGAATATATTCCAGGATCCCAAACTTTAACTTTACACCCGTCTTTGTTTTGATCTATATTTTTCTAGCTGGGTGATAAGTAATCTGAATTCCCACTGCAGTGACCAAACAGCTTCCGATATCCTTTCAATCGAGCTTGACACCAATCCTTGCCCCTCGAATTGAAGTGTGAAACCTCATTGAATCTTGCATACTAGCGCTGAGTGAGAGTTATTTCCCTTTTGCTCTTAAAGCCGCAAAGAGCTCTAAGCTGGCCATCTGTTTCAAGCAAACCATATTCAAGTGGAAAAGTAAAGATGAAAGTCAAGAATTTTATCCAGTTGAAGTCTGTATTGGGTGGTAATGGCCTTGGGATAGGTGTTTCCAGTGGTTCTGCAAGCTTTACTCCCTTGTGGTCTTCTGTGAATTCCACCACTTCTTTGCAAACTTCTGCAACTTCAACTATATCTTGATCAAAGTCTTCGATATCTTCCTCATCACTTGAGTCATAATTGGGAGGTTGAGAAAAGTCTACCTCTGCATCATCTTCGTATTCACTTGGGGAAGATTCTTCTATCTCAAAGAATTCACTTGCGGATGCAAGTTCATTACTAGGGGAGCTTGACTTGTGATCATCATCATCAAGGAAACATGCGTCTTGGGTTACTCCATCCAATTCCTCATAGGATACCTGCTTTGGGGGTTGTGCACTATCCTCCTTAGCATCAATTGTAACGTCTTCGATGGAATTCTCCACAACTCTGGATTCTGGCGGAGGTTCGGCATCTCTTAAATCTTCAACCAACTCTTCTTTTTCTACAATGACAGCTTCCTCTACTTGTTCTAGCACGAAGTTATGCTCTACACTGTCCACTGGAGTTTCTAGTGTCTCCTTCATGCTACGTTCTTCATTGGATTCTCCACATGAAGCCATGGGGGTTTGTTGAGTGTACGAACGTTTGGAAGATAATTGATTTATTGCTTGCTCTAGTTGATAAAGGGTTGCATGAAATTGGTCTAATGATTCTTCAAAGCAAACCTGTGATTCTTGGCTTGATGGGTATGAACATGGTGCATAAGGGAGTGGTGGTTCTTGGGAGTAATTGGATTGGCGTTGGGGCGGGTAAGGGTCATATGATGGCGAATGGCAAAAAGAAGCTTGTGAGTATGGTGGTTCAAAGCTATGTTGAGAGGATGGTCTCTGAGCATAGGGTGGGGCTTGTTGGTAGCTACAAGGGTTTCCACCAAATCTATCAGTTCGGTATGCATTGTAGAATGGTCTCTGTTCATGATATCTTGGAAGGTGTTGTTGCCTCAAAGGTTGATCATATCCTCTTGGCTCCATCCATCTTTGATTGCTTAGACCTTGATGCATAGTCCTATTATAGCTTCCATTCCTTTCAACAAAAGTAGAACCAAAGTCAAAGTGAAAGGGGTGAGAATTCATAGTAGTTATTAGAAATAAGAAGGGAAAACAAAAACAAATAAACAAGTAAAAGAAAAATATTTACAATAACCAATAATAAGGCACACATTTGCAATTCCTCGGCAATGGCGCTATTTTGAAGAACTGAAGATTGATGGTTTAGAAGTTATAATAAATTCTTGTTGCAAGTATAGTTTCTAAACCAAGCAATCAACCTTTCTTACAAACGTTTGGTTGTCACAAGTAACAAACCGAATAAAATTCATTAACCGAAGTATTCAAACCTCGAGTCGTCTTCTCAAGGAATTATAGGGAGGTGTATTTTACTATCAGTTATGGAAAATAGTGTTTTTGGGTTTTGAAAAAGTTTTGAACAGGAGAAATGGATTGTAGAAATTAATAAATAAATAACGAAGAAATCTCTTGGCAAGGTATGAAACCTGGAAGTCCTATCCTAGTTATCCTTATCAATGGTGATGAGAATTATATTTCTACTACCACTAAGTCAACCTCAAACTATGAAGGTTAGTTAAGTGGATAAATTAATTTAACACCTAAAGTCCTAGTCAACTCCTTAAGGAAAGACTAGAGTTATAGGAATCTAAATTAATCAGTAAGAATAACAATTATCAATCACGATGAGTTTGATAACTCAAGAGTTACCAATTAATCAACCAGAACCAAGAATATGGAAAGCTAAATAAAAAACATAAATATCTGAAATACCTCAAATTATATTGAATGGAGATGTCAATTCTAACATGGAAAAGTTCATAAGCCAATTGGGCAACATAGATCACGACATCGAATGGTACGAAGGAAAATAAAAACATACAACTAAAAGGTCTTTAGGAAGCAAGTTTTCAATCATAGAATATTTTTAGGAAGGAATTATAAATACATGCAAATCATTTGAATAAGTAGGCGAAGACTTGACAAAACCACACAATTAAATACAATATGAATCATAAAATAGTGGTTTATCAAGTGCATTCACTAAGATCAAAGTCCAAAGAATTGTATGTACTCAATTCGCTCAGTGTTTAGGGTTTAACCACTCAATTCTCCTTTTTTTATGCTTTTCAAAGATTTGTAAGTCATCCAACAATCGACTAGTATTTAATGCATGAATAACAATTATCATGAGGTCTTTAGAGGGATGTAATGGGGCTAGGGTTTAGGTAGGATAAGATATGGTCAAGTGGACTTAAGGAATTGGTTCTTTGATTAGCTTAAATGTCCACCTAATCTTAGATCACCTATATACACATATTAGCATACCCTATTTACCCATTTTCTTTTCTCTTCTCTTTTTTTTTCTAACTCACCTCACTTATGCATTTTCTTTTCAAACATGGCATATGCATCCTTTATTTAGCTCTTTATTTCATACTTTGTTATGCACAAGGTTTTTTTTTAAATTGAACTATGAATGCATATGTCTTCATTAGTGAAATGCATGAGCTTTACTTAATTGCCAAAACTTTTTTTTTTGAATTAATGCTTCTATCACCCATGTGTTCCCAGGTTCCCCCCACACTTAGAATTTACACACTAATCCACCCAAGCTAATCAAAAAGTAATTTAAGGACATCAATAGCTTTTTGCTTAAGGGAAGCAATGTGCTATTATCAGAACAAATGGGATTCATAGGCTCAAAGGGGGTTCACAAAGGTGCATGCAAGGGTTGGCCATATAGGTTAGTGAGGTTATCATCAAACATGGCCTCAATCATGCTAAATGCATTCAAACACAAATACAGGACATAAGGAATCATGCAAATCAATGATCACAATAAAAAAGGAGTAATAACCACACAAGAACAACATTATGGTTGAAAAGTGCAACCATCTATTACGGCTCAAAACTCACAACGTATGTTGTTTGAGCTTTTTCCCATGTTCTACAAACAGATTACTTCAAGCAAGTCAGAAAACACCACATTTCTTCAATTCAATCCATGGTACGTGGTGCACGGAATTGTGATACACAACTCCGATACAACTAACCAGCAAGTGCACTGGGTTGTCCAGGTAATACCTTACGTGAGTAAGGGTCGATCCCATGGAGATTGTTGGCTTGAAGCAAGCTATGGTCATTCTGTAAATCTCAATCGGGCAGATTCAGAATGTTATGAGAGTTTAGATAATTAAAAGATAAATAAAACATAAAATAAGATAGGGATACTTATGCAATTTATTGGTGGGAATTTCAGATAAGCGTATGGAAATGCTTTGTTGCTCCTGAACTTCTGCTTTCCTATTGCCTTCATCCAATTATTCATACTCCTTTTCATGGCAAGCTGTATGTTGGGGATCACCGTTGTCAATGGCTACCGTCCGTCCTCTCTGTGAAAATGGTCCGGCTACGGGTTACATATGGCTAATCATCTGTCGGTTCTCACTTGTGTTGGAATAAGATCCAAAGATCCTTTTGCGCACTGTCACTGCGCCCAATAGTCATGAGTTTGAAGCTCGTCACAGTCATCCCATCCCAGATCCTACTCGGAATACCACAAACAAGGTTTAGACTTTCCTGATCTCAAGAATACTGCCAATTGGTTCTAGCTTATACCACGAAGACTCTAATTTCACGAAATTGAAAGGCTCTGTTGTCAGGAGAGGCAATTATGCGTCGTGAACCAGGAACCCAAGAGATACACACTCAAGCTCTCGCAGATAGAACGAAAGTGGTTGTCAGGCACGCGTCCATAAGGGGGGTGATGATGAGTGTCACGGATCATCACATCTATCAGGTTGAAGTACGAGTGAATATCTTAGAATAAGAATAAGCGTGAATTGAATAGAAAAACAATAGTACTTTGCATTGATTCATGAGGAACAGCAGAGCTCAACACCTTAATCTTTGAGGTGTAGAAACTTCACCGTTGAAAATACAAAAGTGATGAAGGTCCAGGCATGGCCGAATGGCCAGCCCCCAAAATGTGATCAAGAGATCAAAAGTGATCCAAAGATAGTCTCAAAAATGATCTAAAGATATAAATACAATAGTAAAAAGTCCTATTTATACTAAACTAGTTACTAGGGTTTACAGAAATAAGTAGATAGTGCAGAAATCCACTTCCGGGGCCCAATTGGTGTGTTATTGGGCTGAGCATTGAAGCTTTCACGTGCATAGGCTTTCCTTGGCGTTTTACTCTAGCTTTGGTGCCAGTTCTGGCATTTTACGCTAGAAAAAGGGTCTTTGACCGGCATTTAGACGCCAGTTCGGGCCATCAAATCTTGAGCAAAGTATGGAATATTATACATTCCTGGAAAGCCCAAGATGTCTACTTTCCAACGCAATTAAGAGCGCGCCGATTGGGCTTCTGTAGCTCTAGAAAATCCATTTCGTGTACAGGAGGGTTAGAATCCAACAGCATCTGCAGTCCTTTTTCAGCCTCTGAATCAGATTTTTGCTCAGATCCCTCAATTTCAGCTAGAAAATATCTGAAATCCCAGAAAAACACACAAACTAATAGTAAAGTCAAGAAATATGAATTTTGCATAAAAACTAATAAAAATATAATAAAAACTAACTAAAATATACTAGAAACTATGTAAAAACAATGTCAAAAAGCGTATAAATTATCCGCTCATCACAATACCAAACTTAAATTGTTTCTTGTCCCCAAGCAACTAAAAATAAAATAAGATAAGAATAAGAGAATATACTATAAATCCCAAAATATCAATGAAGCTTAGTTCCAATTAGATGAGCGGGGCTAGTAGCTTTTTGCTTCTAAATAGTTTCGGCATCTCACTTTTTCCTGTGAAGTTCAGAATGATTGGCATCTATAGGAACTTAGAATTAAGATAGTGCTATTGACTCTCCTAGTTTAGTATGTTGATTCTGAACACAACTACTTTATGAGTCTTGGTCGTGGCCCTAAGAACTTTGTTTTCCAGTATTACCACCGGATACATAAATGCCACAGACACATAACTGGGTGAACCTTTTTACATTATGACTCAGCTTTGTTAAAGTCCCCAGTTAGAGGTGTCCAGAGTTCTTGAGCACACTCTTTTTGCTTTGGATCACGACTTTGACCACTCAGTTTCAAGCTTTTTACTTGGACCTTCATGCCACAAGCACATGGTTAGGGACAGCTTAATTTAGCCGCTTAGGCCAGGATTTTGTTCCTTTGGGCCCTCCTATCCATTAATGCTCAAAGCCTTGGATCTTTTTTACCCTTGCCTTTTGTTTTTAAGGGCTATTGGCTTTTTCTGCTTACTTTTTCTTTTTTTTTTCTTTTTTCTTTTAATTTTTGCCACTTTTTTTTTGCAAGCTTTGTTATTCACTGCTTTTTCTTGCTTCAAGAATCAATTTTATGATTTTTCAGATCATCAATAACATTTCTCTTTTTTTTCATCATTCTTTCAAGAGCCAACAAATTTAACATTCATAAACTTCACTATCAAAAATATGCACTGTTCAAGCATTCATTCAGAAAATAAAAAGTATTGCCATCACATCAAAATAATTAAACTAATTTCAAGATAAAATTTGAAATTCATGTACTTCATGTTCTTTTGTAATTAGGAACATTTTTCATTTAAGAAAGGTGAATGATTCATGGAATTATTCATAGCTTTAAGACATAGACACTAGACACTAATGATCATGTAATGAAGCTAAAACATAGTCAAATATAAAGCATAAAAATCAAAAAATAGAAAAATAAGAACAAGGAAATTAAAGAACGGGTCCACCTTAGTGATGGCAGCTAGTTCTTCCTCTTGAAGATCTTATGGAGTGCTTGAGCTTCTCAATGTCTCTTCCTTGCCTTTGTTGCTCTTCCCTTATGGATCTTTGGTGCTCCATCCTTAGTTGCTCCATGTTAGAACTCAAATCTCCTAAGGAGGTGTTGAGTTTCTCCCAATAGTTGTGTGGAGGAAAATGCATCCCTTGAGGTATCTCAGGGATTTCTTGATGAGGAACTTTCTCATGTGCTTGTTGAGGTCCATGAGTGGGCTCTCTTGTTTGCTCCATCCTCTTTTTGGTGATGGGCTTTTGAGATGAATCTTTCCATCTCCCATGACTCGGAGGTGAAAGCAATTTCCTTCCCTTTCCTCTTCCTTAAGGTTTCTCCAGCCTTAGGTGCCATTAATGGTTATAGAAAAACAAAAAAGCAAGGCTTTTTCCACTCCAAACTTAAAAGGTTTGCTCGTCCTCGAGCAAAAGAAGAAAGAAAAGAGGAGAAGAAGAAGAAATAGAGGAGATAGAAGTGTGTGAAGGGTTCGGCCAAGGGGGTTTTAGTGGGTTAAGATGTGTGAAATTGAAGGTTTTAAGGAGGGCTATATCTAGCAAAAGAGAGGGGTGGGTGGCCGAATGGAAGTGGGTCAGTTTGGGAGGGAAATGGTTTGAATTTGAATGGTAAGGTAGGTAGGGTTTGATGGTGGGATTTTTGGGGAAGAGTGGATGGATGTGAGTGGTGAAGAGATTGTGGGGAAGAGGGTAGGATTTGATAGGTGAATAGTGGTTTGGGAAGAGTGTTATAGAAAGGTGTGAAGAGGAGAGATAGTGAGTTGAGGTAGGTGGGGATCCTGTGGGGTCCATAGATCCTGAGGTGTCAAGGATTTTGCATCCCTGCACCTTGCTGGCATTAAATGCCCCTCTGTGTGCCTTTCTGGCGTTTAAATGCCAGGTTGCTGCCCTTTTCTGGCGTTTAAACGCCAGTCTGCTGCCTTTTCTGGCATTTAAACGCCCATTTTAATACCTTTACTGGCATTTAAATGCCAGACTGCTGCCCATTTTTGGCGTTTAAACGCCCAGAATGGTGCCAGGCTGGGCGTTGAACGCCCATTTTGGTATCCTAACGCCAGTAAGCTCGTCCTCCAGGGTGTGCCATTTTTTATGCTGTTTTTTATTTTTCTTTAATTTTTGCAGTTATTTTTGTGACTCCACATGATCATGATCCTAAAGAAAACATAAATAACATAGATAAATAATATAAAATTGGGTTGCCTCCCAATAAGCACTTCTTTAATGTCAATAGCTTGACAGTGAGCTCTTTTCAGAGCTTTACAGATGCTCAGAGCATGATTGTGGCCTCCAACACCAAACTTAGAGTTTGAGTGTGGGGGCTCTGTCTGACTCTGTTTTAAGAGAAGCTTTTCATGCTTCTTCTGGATGATGGATTCATCCTCATCCTTCCCAATGTCTAGGATTATGAAGTCAGCAGGGATGTAAAGGCCTTCAACCTTCACTAGGACATCCTCTACAAGTCCATAAGCTTTTTTCATTACTTTGTCTGCCATCTCTAGTGAGATTATTGTAGCTTGTACCTCAAAGATCCCTAGTTTCTCCATTACAAAGAGTGGCATGAGGTTGATACCTGACCCCATGTCACACAGAGCCTTTTCAATGGTCATGGTGCCTATGGTGCAAGGTATTAAGAACTTTCCAGGATCCAGTTTCTTTTGAGGCAATGTCTGCTGAATCCATGTATTAAGTTTATTGATGAGCAATGGAGGTTCATCCTCCCAAGTCTCATTACCAAATAACTTGGCATTCAGCTTCATGATTGCTCCTAGATATTGAGCAATTTGCTCTTCAATAGTAACTTCATCTTCTTCAGAAGAAGAATATTCTTCAGAGCTCATGAATGGTAATAAGAAGCACAGTGGAATCTCTATGGTCTTTGTATGAGCCTCAGATTCCTTTGGTTCCCCATTAGGGAATTTCTTATTGATCAGTGGACGTCCATTAAGGTCTTCCTCAATGGAAATCACGCCATCTTCCTCCTCTATAGGTTCGGCCATTTTGGTCATATTAATGGCCTTGCACTCTCTCTTTGGATTCTCTTCTGTATTGCTTGGGAGAGTACTAAGAGGAGTTTCAGTGACTCTTTTACTCAGCTGACCCTTTTGTGTCTCCAAATTTCTGATAGAGGACCTTGTTTCATTTATGAAACTGAGAGTGGCTTTAGATAGATCAGAGACCATGTTTGCTAAGCCAGAGAGGCTCTGCTTAGAATTCTCTGTATGTTGATGAGAAGATGATGGGAAAGGTTTGCTATTGCCAAACCTATTTCTCCAACCATTATTATTATTGAAACCTTGTTGAGGCTTCTGTTGATCCTTGCATGAAAAATTTGGGTGATTTCTCCATGAAGGATTATAGGTGTTTTCATAGGCTTCTCCCATGTAATTCACCTCTTCCATTGCAGGATTCTCAGGGTCATAAGCTTCTCCTTCAGAGGAGGCTTCTTTAGCATTGTCGGATGCAGCTTGCAATCCAGTCAGATTCTGAGAAATTATATTGACTTACTGAGTCAGTATTTTGTTCTGAGCCAATATGGCATTCAGAGTATCAATCTCAAGAACTCCTTTCTTTTGAGTCATCCTATTATTCATAGGATTTCTTTCAGAAGTGTACATGAACTGATTATTTGCAACCATCTCAATGAGTTCCTGGGCTTCTGCAGGGGTTTTCAGATGAAGAGATCCACCAGCAGAATGGTCCAATGATATTTTTGACAACTCAGACAGACCATCATAGAATATACATATGCTCCATTCTGGAAGCATGTCAGAAGGACACCTTTTGGTTAATTGCTTGTATCTTTTCCAAGCTTCATAAAGGGCTTCACCTTCCTTCTGTTTGAAGGTTTGGACTTCCACTCTAAGCTTGCTCATCTTTTGAGGTGGAAAGAATTTGGTCAAGAAAGCATTGACCAACTTGTCCCAAGAGTTCAGGCTTTTTCTAGGTTGTGACTCCAACCATGTCCTAGCTCTATCTCTTATAGCAAAACGGAAAAGCATAAGTCTGTAGACCTCGGGATCAACCCCATTGGTCTTAACGGTATCATAGATTTGCAGGACTTCAGCTAAGAATTGATGAGGATCTTCCGATGGAAGTCCATGAAACATGCAATTCTGTTGCATTAGAGAAGCTAATTGAGGCTTAAGCTCAAAGTTGTTTGCTCCAATGGTAGGAATTGAGATGCTTCTTCCATAGAAGTTGGAAGTTGGTGCAGTATAGTCACCAAGCATCTTCCTTGCACCTCCGCCATTGTTATTGGGTTTAGCCATGTCTTCTTCTTTTTCAAAAACTTATGTCAGGTCCTCTTCAGAGTCCTTTCAGGTTTAGGATCAGCTTCAACAAGAATATCTTTATCCTTGTTCCTGCTCATATGAAAAAGAAGAGAACAGAAAAGAAGAGGATTCCTCTATGTCACAGTATAGAGATTCCTTTATGTGAGTAGAAGAAGAAAAAAATAGAAGAATGAGGTTGAGGGAGAGAAAGGGTTTGAATTATGAGTAGAAGAGAAGTATTAGTAGATAAATAAAATAAATAGAAAGAGATGAGAGAGAGGGAATTCGAATATTAAATAAAAGAAAAAGGAAAAATATTTTTGTTTTTATTTTAAAAATTAGTTAATATTCGAAAATTAAGAAAAGGAATAAAATAAAATTAGTGTTTGAAATAATTAGTTAATTAAAAAGGTTTTTGAAAAAGAGGAAGGTGATTTTCGAAAATGAGAAGTGAAAAAGTAGTTAGGTGGTTTTGTAAAAGATAAGAAATAGTAAGTTTTGAAAAGATAAGAAGTCAGAAAAAGATTTTGAAATTAAAATTTGAAAAAGATATGATTTGAAAAAGATTTGATTTTAAAATTGATGACTTGACTAACAAGAAATTACAAGATATGATTCTAAAATTTAAAGATTGAACCTTTCTTAACAAGAAAGTAACAAACTTGAAATTTTTTGAATCAAATCCTTAAATGTTAGTAAAGTTTTCGAAAATATGAGATGGAAATAGGAAAAATATTTTGAAAATCAATTTTAAAATTTTCAAAAATACTAAGAAGAAAAATGAAAAGATTTGATTTTTGAAAAAGATTTGAAAAGAAAGAATTTTTAAATTGAAATTTTGACTTGACTAACAAGAAACAACTAAATTTTAAAAATCTTTGACTAAGTCAACCCAAAATTTCAAATTTTATGAGTGAAATAAGGAAAAGATATTTTTTATTTTTTTTGAATTTTAATGAAGAAAGAGAAAAACAACAAAAAGACTCAAGACAAAAATTTTGGATCAAAACCAATGATGCATGCAAGAACACTTTGAATGTCAAGATGAACACCAAGAACACTTTGAAGATCAAGATGAACATCAAGAACTTATTTTTGAAAATTTTTTTGAAAAGAATGACATGCAAGACACCAAACTTAAAAATTTTTAAAATTTTGATTCTAAGAATCCGAAAATGCATATGAAAAATAAGAAAAAACACAAAACAAGAAAATTTTAAGATCAAACAAGGAACCTTTATCAAGAACAACTTGAAGATCATGAAGAACACAATGCATGAGATTTTTCGAAAATCTTGGGAAAATTTGAAAACATGCAATTGACACTGATAAACCACTATTTTATGGTTTATCTTGTGCTCAATTTAGTGGTTTTTATCAAGCCTTTGCCCACTTATTCATATGATTTGCATGGTTTTACATTCTCTTTCCTGATTTTGTGCTATGATTGAAAGCATGTTTCTTTGGTTTTAATTTAGTTAATTTTAAATCCTCTCTTATTATCATTCGATGCCTTGATATGTGTGTTAAGTGATTTCAAGGATTACAGGGCAAGAATAGCTTAGAGGATGGAAAGGAAGCATGCAAAAGTGGAAGGAATACAAGAAGTTGAAGAAACTGCTAAGCTGTCTAGCCTGACCTCTTTGCACTCAAGCGGTCATAACTTGAGCTATACAGGTCCAAATAACGCGGTTCCACTTACGTTGGAAAGCTAACGTCCGGGGCTTCGATTTGATATATAATTCACTATAGTGGCTGTACATATAGGTGACGCGAACGCGCGCTTCACGTGGACGCGTCTCATCTGTGAATCTCATTCCACGCAAATGCGTGGATGACGCCTTCACGTCACTTGGCCGCGACCTGTTCGGACCAGAAAGCGCTGGAAGTGACTTCTGGGCTGTTTTTGATGCAGTTCTCAGCCCAGAAAACATAGATTAGAGGCTGGGAGTGGAGCAGAATCAGATGATGCATTCATAACTCACAATTTTAAGTTTTAGATGTAGTTTTTAGAGAGAGATGCTCTCTCCTCTCTCCTAGGATTTAGGATTAGGATTTTTAGAAATTAGGATTTATCTCATCTTTATATCAGGTTCAATATTCCTTTATTTTGACTTCTCTTCTACTTTGAGATACTTTAATGCTTTTATTTGTATTTGATTTATGTTGCCCAATTGGCTTATGACTATTTTCCATGTTAGATTTGACTGCTTTGAATGAATGTTATTTGAGGTATTCCAGATATTTATGATTTTTATTTAGCTTTTTATATTATTGGCTTTAATTGATTAACTGGAAGCTCTTGAGTTATCAACTATTCATGATTGATTGTTATGTCGGCTAATTAACTGGAATTCCACTAACTCTAGTCTTTCCTTAGGAGTTGGCTAGGACTTGGGAAATCTAACCAATTGGTTCACTTGACTTTCCCTTGCTTACGCAAAGGTTAACTAAGTGGGGTTAACTTCCATTCTTATAGGAGTAACTAGGATAGGACTTCCGAATCTTCATATCTTGCCAAGAGTTTATTTTATAGTCAATTATTTATTTTATTTGTCCTTTAATTTACTTGTTCCCCACTTTTAAAACCCCAATTTACAAAACCCTTGATTGCTTGGTTTAGAAACTATACTTGCAACGAGAATTTATTATAACTTCTAAACCATCAATCTTCAGTTCTTCAGACACCAAACGTAGGATTTGACACCAGACTCAAATAAGAAACACAAAATATTTTTTGGGTTTTTTTATTTTATTAAAAATTTTTTTTGAAATATATTATTATTTAAAAAAAGCTTCTTGAAAAGAAAATAAAAGTTCAAACAAGAAAGAAAAGTTACACAATCTAAGCAACAAGATGAACCGTCAGTTGTCCAAACTCGAACAATCCCCGACAACGGCGCTAAAAACTTGGTGCACGGAATTGTGATACACAACTCCGATACAACTAACCAGCAAGTACACTGGGTCGTCCAAGTAATACTTTACGTGAGTAAGGGTCGATCCCACGGAGATTGTCGGCTTGAAGCAAGCTATGGTCATCCTATAAATCTTAGTCGGGCGGATTCAGAATGTTATGAAAGTTTAGATAATTAAAAGATAAATAAAACATAAAATAAGATAGGGATACTTATGCAATTCATTGGTGGAAATTTCAGATAAGCGTATGGAGATGCTTTGTTGCTCCTGAACTTCTGCTTTCCTATTGCCTTCATCCAATCATTCATACTCCTTTCCATGGCAAGCTGTATGTTGGGGGATCACCGTTGTCAATGGCTACCGTCCGTTCTCTCAATGAAAATGGTCCGGCTACGGGTTACATAGGGCTAATCATCTGTCGATTCTCACTTGTGTTGGAATAAGATCCAATGATCCTTTTGCGCACTATCACTGCGCCCAACAGTCATGAGTTTGAAGCTCGTCACAGTCATCCCATCCCAGATCCTACTCGGAATACCACAGACAAAGTTTAGACTTTCCGGATCTCAAGAATGCTGCCAATTGGTTCTAGCTTATACCACGAAGACTCTGATTTCACAAAATTGAAAGGCTCTGTTGTCAAGAGAGGCAATCATGTGTCGTGAACCAGGAACCCAAGAGATACACACTCAAGCTCTCGCAGATAGAACGGAAGTGGTTGTCAGGCACGTGTTCATAAGGGGAGATGATGATGAGTGTCACGGATCATCACATCCATCAGGTTGATTTATGAGTGAATATCTTAGAATAAGAATAAGCGTGAATTGAATAAAAACAATAGTACTTTGCATTGATTCATGAGGAACAGTAGAGCTCCACACCTTAATCTATGAGGTGTAGAAACTCCACCATTGAAAATACAAAAGTGATGAAGGTCCAGGCATGGCCGAATGGCCAGCCCCCAAAACATGATCAAGAGATCAAAAGTGATCCAAAGATAGTCTCAAAAATGATCTAAAGATATAAATACAATAGTAAAAAGTCCTATTTATACTAAACTAGTTACTAGGGTTTACAGAAATAAGTAGATAGTGCAGAAATTCACTTCTGGGGCCCACTTGGTGTGTGCTTGGGCTGAGCATTGAAGCTTTCACGTGCATAGGCTTTCCTTGGCGTTTTACTCAAACTTTGGTGCCAGTTCTGGCGTTTTACGCCAGAAAAGGGTCTCTGACTGGCGTTTAGACGCCAGTTTAGGCCATCAAATCTTGGGTAAAATATAGATTATTATACATTGCTGGAAAGCCCAAGATGTCTACTTTCCAACGCAATTAAGAGTGTACCAATTGGGCTTCTGTAGCTCTAGAAAATCCATTTCGCGTACAGGAGGGTCAAAATCCAACAGCATCTGCAGTCCTTTTTCAGCCTCTGAATCAGATTTTTGCTCAGATCCCTCAATTTCAGCCAGAAAATATCTGCAATCACAGAAAAATACACAAACTCATAGTAAAGTCCTGAAATGTGAATTTTCCATAAAAACTAATAAAAATATAATAAAAACTAAGTAAAATATACTAAAATTTATATAAAAACAATGTCAAAATGTGTATAAATTATCCTCTCATCAATACGCCCTAGAAAAGATCTCATGGACATTCCTTGGTGTTTCAACAACATATATATTCTATCATGCAACATGAAAATAATAACTACTGAGGATCCATACGACAGAGAAATATTTACAACTAACCAAGCGAAATGTAAAAAAATTAATAAAACTACTCAAAACGAGGAAAAGTACTACAAAAAAAAAACATTGCAAAAGTATCTTGAAAGGAGAAATTTTTATCCCCCTTGGAATCATAGATCCTCCCCCACACTTAGTATGTGCACGGTCCTCCGTGCATGCTTATGCTCCGGGGAAGTGAAGAAGGGGGCCACCTTCAGCTGGTGGACTTGGAAGTAGGTTGATCAACCGCATCATACTCCTCCCCAGCTGGCTCGGATGAGGATCAAGGAATTGGGCCGGGGTCTCTTCCTTCTAACCTTGCCGCTATCCACTAGAAACACTTTTGCTCCAAATGCTCCTTATAGTGGATATCGTGCAAGATGTCTTCAAACAATTCGGGAAGAGGACGGAGAATGGGTAAAGCAGTTGATGAGGTTGGTAGACTTGGTGGTGGTGCTGTGGGTGTCTTCCTCTTTGAGGGGGTGGTTAATTTTTCCAAATCACCCCAGGGATGAACATGTTGCCTTTAGGAACCATGAACATGATATCTTACGGACGCCATTCTACCCCTGCTGCTTTTGCTATTTGCAACGATTCAATAAAATATTTATTTGAATTGGTGGGTACATGTATCAATACCCAATACAATGAATTTTGTTATGATGAGGATAACCAGAATTCGAATCACTTTTGAATTTATTTCAAATTCCATTGATATGATAACATCGATATCATATCATTCAAAATCAAATCTAATATCAATAAACTTTTTTATTAACTATATATTTTTTTCACTAGGTAAATCGAATTTTTTGTCCTTTAATGAGTCGATATGTATTCACATCACCATCGATGGAAAAGGAATGCTGACGTTCTTTTTCTCAATCAGTTTCCATATCAATGTGCGTAATAAAGGCATAATGGCTATGCTCTTTCCTTCCATGATAGCCCAAAGTAGTAGCGTAGTCTTGAATCTCACATGGATAACATCAGTGCTGGGAATGATATAGTCCGCTACAATTTGATGCCATATACGAGCTTCGGCATTCAAATCGGAGTAAGCTATAGTCGCAGGAATAGAATTTTTCCTTTTGCTATACTCCCATGAAGCACTAGGACGGCCAATTCTTTGAAGTATGGGAGTCAGAGACATCCTCCCCTTAGATGCCTTCGCCTTAATCCAAGGATAGTCATCCTCTTTGGCCGGAATGTGGGGGATCTTCAGACTAGCATCAAGAGTCCGATTGGAAGTATCCAACCATTTTCCCCGGAGGAATACCGACTCTGCTTCCCATCTTTGGTAGTTGGTGTAGAATTCCCGCACCATGGTTTCATTGACTTCAATTGGGTCTTGCTCTAAAAACTCCCAATGAAGTGAGGCAATCCGCTCATGGATAACCGCTTTGTACTTGAGCAGAACCTTGAGTGGTCGTTCCCAATGGATTGACCTTTTCTTAAAGCTATCGTATTGGAACTGTGCTCTTCGGTTGATCAATATGTCCAGTTTGTGACTCGGTTGATCCATGAAACATGGTAGTGATGCGTGGGTTGAAGGTTCCACAACCGGCAAAGCGACCGGTTTTTTACCATTTTTCCGCATCCTACGAGAAAATAGAAGATATTTCATGTTATAGGACAACAACAAATTTAGCACAAGGAAGAAACACTTAATAAAGTCAAGAAAACTAAATTCTTAATTGGAAGCTTGAAGATAGTGTGATTCACAAGAATGACGGTGTATATATTTTAATGGTGCGCGCGGTTGGAACATACACACCAGCCGCACACAACAGCGATCACACTCCCAATTCAAATAAAGGCTCAAAGCTTCACGACTAAGTGCTCATGTTGCAAGAAAGTGAAATATAGAAATGCAAGCAACTCTAAGCAAGCACCAAAAGAGAAAGGTCAATTGTTCATCATCGACAAATGGTAATCACATATACAATGTTCTTTAATTTGAGGCCAAAAGATGTTTGATCAAGACATCATTAAAAATTGAACATTTGCAAAAGGATTACTCAATTTAGATTCCAAGATTAACACTGAACTTAGATTCTATCAACACAATGCAATTGCTACTTATGCTCACCCATTCACAAAATACACAATTTCTTGGCAAACATGGGTGGCTGAACTCAAAGCATGTGAGCATGGAAATGCATTGGTGACACATATTCATCAACATCAAAATTCACAAATGAGGTTGCACAATTCATACATAATGCCTCACAAAAGATAAATTGAAAACATATGATGGCCAAGTCAAATGAATCAAACAAGATATTCATCGAGGCATTTTATCAAACATGTGGTATGCAATGTGTAAACCCATCACAATTAAGCTCAAAATTGATAACAAGCAACCCAATAATCAAGAAATAACACTTTGCAATACAAGAAAACAATAAGAAGAAAGCAACAAATTTAATCCAAACAACATAAAAGAAATGAAAGCGGCTAAATCAAGCTGTCCCTAACCATGTGCTTGTGGCATGCAGGTCCAAGTGAAAAGCTTGAGACTGAGTGGTTAAAGTCGTGATCCAAAGCAAAAGAGTGTGCTTAAGAACTCTGGACACCTTTAATTGGGGACTTTAGCAAGCTAAGTCACAATCTGAAAAGGTTCACCCAGTTATGTGTCTGTGGCATTTATGTATCCGGTGGTAATACTGGAAAACAAAGTGCTTAGGGCCACGGCCAAGACTCATAAAGTAGCTGTGTTCAAGAATCAACATACTAAACTAGGAGAATCAATAATACTATCTGAATTCTGAGTTCCTATGGATGCCAATCATTCTGAATTTCAAAGGATAAAGTGAGATGCCAAAACTGTTCAGAAGCAAAAAGCTACTAGCCCCGCTCATCTAATTAGAATCTGAGCTTCACTTAAAACTTTGAGATATTATTGCTTCTTAATTTCTTTTTATCCTATTTTATTTATCTAGTTACTTGGGGACAAACAACAGTTTAAGTTTGGTGTTGTGATGAGCGGATATTTTATACATTTTTTGGGGGTAATTTCATGTAGATTTTAGTATGTTTTAGTTAGTTTTTAGTATAATTTTATTTATTTTTAGGCAAAATTCATATTTCTGGACTCTACTATGAGTTTGTGTATTTTTCTATAATTTCAGGTATTTTCTGGCCGAAATTGAGGGAGCTGAGCAAAAATCTGATTTAGGCTGAAAAAGGACTGCTGATGCTGTTGGATTTTGACCTCCCTACACTCGGAATAGATTTTTTGAAGCTACAGAAGTCCAATTGGCACGCTATTAATTGGGCTGGAAAGTAGACATCCAGGGCTTTCCAGCAATATATAATAGTCCATACTTTGCGTGAAGATAGATGACGTAAAATGGCATTCAACGCCAGTTCCATGTTGTAGTCTGGCGTTCAGCGCCAGAAACAGGTTGCAAGTTGGAGTTCAACGCCAGAAACATGTTACAACCTGGCGTTCAACTCCAGAAATAGCCCAAGCACGTGAGAAGCTTAAGTCTCAGCCCCAGCACACACCAAGTGGGCCCCAGAAGTAGATTTCTGCACCAATTATCTTAGTTTACTCATTTTCTGTAAACCTAGGTTATTAATTTAGTATTTAAACAACTTTTAGAGACTTATTTTGGATCTCATGACATTTTTAGATCTGAATTTTATACTCTTTGACGGCATGAGTCTCTAAACTCCATTGTTGGGGGTGAGGAGCTCTGCAGCATCTCAATAAATTAATGCAATTATTTCTGTTTTTTCATTCAAACATGCATGTTCCTATCTAAGATGTTCATTCGCGCTTAACTGTGAAGAAGGTGGTGATCCGTGACACTCATCACCTTCCTCAATCCATGAATGTATGTCTGACAACCACCTCCGTTCTATATCAGATTGAATGAGTATCTCTTAGATTCCTTAACCAGAATCTTCGTGGTATAAGCTAGAATTGATGGCAGCATTTATGAGAATCCGGAAAGTCTAAGCCTTGTCTGTGGTATTCCGAGTAGGATTCTGGGATTGGATGACTGTGACGAGCTTCAAACTCACGAGTGTTGGGCGTGATGACAAACGCAAAAAATCAATGGATTCTATTCCGACATGATCGAGAACCAACAGCTGATTAGCCGTGCTGTGGCAGAGTATTTGGACCATTTTCACTGAGAGGATGGGAAGTAGCCCTTGACAACGGTGACACCCTACATATAGCTTGCCATGGAAGGAACTTTGCACTTTTGCATGAGTTGAATATTATATTACAGGAATTCAGAAGACAAAACATCTCCAAAACTCTAACATATTCTCCATTATTGCACAACAAGTAATTATTTCACGCTCTTTTATTTTTTTAGTAATTCAAACTGATAATTATAATTGATCTCCTGAGTAAGAATAATAAAATAAACATAGCTTGCTTCAAACCAACAATCTCCGTGGGATTCGACCCTTACTCATGTAAGGTATTACTTGGACGACCCAGTGCACTTGTTGGTTAGTTGTGCGGATTGCAAAAGTGTGATTGCAATTTCGTGCACCAGTTCACAAGGTGGTTGGTATGGTGGATATAAATTGGGGTCATATAGAGGTATTTGGTGGCAATAGGATGTGGATTGAGAGTATGATGGTTGAGGACTATGTTGAGAGTATGGTGCATCGAATGATGGTGGTTGAGTGGCATAATCATGATAAGAACCATCATATCCATGGGAATGATATGCATTATAGGAGGGGTTGCAATCATAGTAGCTTGGTTGAGGAGGTTGCCATGAGAATTGCTCACATGAATGTGGCTCCCTTCTCAAGAATTCTTTCCTCCCATAATGTGAGCCATCATTAAAGTTTCCATTACCTACAATATAGTCATGACCATATCCAAAACCACAAGGGTGAGAATTCATATGGAACAGAAAAAATTGAAACAAAGAATATCAAAAAGTAAAGAAAAAGTAAACTCCTAAGTACTAGCAAAACCAAGAAATAACCAAAAAGTAAGATATTCACAATATGAACATATTCATAATAGCCAATAACATAACACAATTGCGATTCTGATGAGCTATATTTTGTCGGTATAGAAATTTACCAAATAGGTTTGTCGTGAGTATACTCTAAGCCAACAAACTATAATACATCAAACAAAGAAAGTGTGTGTCCACAATCCAATTCAATAACCGAGAGTATTAGTCTCAATCATTCTCCCTAGGAGTTGCCCTAAGGTGCACATCATTGGCAAGGAGTCTCTTGGTATTTGAGGTTGAGTATGAAGAATGTAAACAAGCTTGCATAAAAGTAATGAACGAGTAGCAATGAAACTAAGGGACACAAGAAATTGGAATCAAGCAAAAGTGAATAACAATCAATCAATATAAAAGCCTTGGATAGGGTTGGGAATTGGACTTCCTATCATCATTATCTCTATCAATTGTGATGTCAATTGGTTATTGCTCCACTTAGTTAACCTCTAACTATGAAGAAAATTCAAGTGGAAATAATCAACTTGAGTCCACAAGTCCTAGTCAAATCCTAAAGAGAGACTAGAGTTAGTGTCATTCAAGTCAATTAGCAATTTCCAATTATCAATCAACAAAAGCTTTGACAATTCAAGTGTCTCCAATTATCCAACCCCTAAGTCAAGAGTGAAATTCTACTCTATAGCTAAAGTTGACATTTTCTCAAACAATTGGTGAGTAACAATGAAAGTCATCATGAAATTGAGAAAGGAGATTGAATTAAAGCTATAAATTGCAAACAATTAACAACAATCAACAATTAACAACAATTAACATGAAATTCCTTAATTCATTAATAGAAATCAAAGTAACAAAGTCTAGATCCAAGATCCACAATGTTAGAACAACAAAAACACTAAATTAAGAGTAGGAGAAGAAGATCTACAACTAGAACAATGTATAATTGAATCAAATTCAGATCTCACCAAAGAATCCAAATACAATTGGGATTGAGAAAGCCAAAAACCTAGAGAGAAGTTGGAGTTTCTCTCTCTAAAAAGTGTAACTACCAAAAACTAACTCTCAAAATATCTAAATGTGTGAAAAGAGTGAATCCCCTTCAACCCTTGGCTCTTTTACTCTTTTTCCGCCAGAATTCCACTCAGAATTGGGCCATGAGCTTCTCTGAAATCGCCAGGCACGCTTTCATTAAAGAGGTCACGTGCGCGCATCATGCGTCAATGAGAATTCTGGCCAGCTACGCTGAAGCGTCGACTTTTGCGCGCCAATTCCAAATCTGAGCTCCCATGCCTGAACGTAGGCTGCGCGTGCGCGTGCGCGCTGATTCCAATGCTTCAAAATTCCACTTTTATGCTCCTTCCACTTATGCATGCTTTCTTTCCCTCCTCTAGACCATTCTCGCCGCTATAAGCTCTGAAATCACTTAACAAACAGATCACGACATCGAATGGTAATAAAGGGAGATTAAAATATAGCTTATTTAGAGCCTAAAAAGCATGTTTTCAACCATTAAGCAAAATTAGGAAGGAAACACAAAACCATGCATTTTATGTGGATAAGTGTAAAGGAAGTTGATAAAATCCTCTAGATTACTGGTACATGAAATTGTGATACACAACTTTGTGCAGCTGACCAACAAGTGCACTGGGTCATCCAAGTAATACCTTACGTGAGTAAGGGTCGATTCCACAGAGATTGTTGGCTTGAAGCAAGCTATGGTCATCTTGTAAATCTCAGTCAGGTGGATTCAAATGGTTATGGAGTTTTGATAATTAAAAGATAAATAAACATAAAATAAAGATAGAGATACTTATGTAATTCATTGGTGGGAATTTCAGATAAGCGTATGGAGATACGTTATTCCTTCTGAATCTCTACTTTCCTACTGTCTTCATTCAATCATTCATACTCCTTTCCATGACAAGTTGTATGTTGGGGATCATCGTTGTCAATGGCTACCTCCCGTCCTCTCAGTGAAAATGGTCCTCTACGGTTTCTGTACGGCTAATCAACTATCAGATTTCTTGTCTCGGATGAAAAATACCAGCCACAGCTACCGCATGGCTAATCAGCTGTCGGTTCTCGATCGTGTCAGAATAAGATCCAATGATCCTTTTGCACACTGTCACTGCGCTCCACAGTCGTGAGTTTGAAACTCGTCACAGTCATCCCTTCCCAGATCCTACTCAGAATACCACAGACAAGGTTTAGACTTTCCGAATCTCAGGAATGCTGCCAATTGTTTCTAGCTTATACCACGAAGGTTCTAATCTCATATTCAGATGCCCCATTGTCAGAGGGGAAATGATGTGAATCGTTGATTAGAGACTGGTGCACGAAATTGTGATCATTAACAATGGCTCCAACAACTTGGTGCTCTCAAACGTGAATCACACTTTGTCACAACTCTGCACAACTAACCAGCAAGTGCACTGGGTCGTCCAAGTAATACCTTACGTGAGTAAGGGTCTATCTCACGGAGATTGTCGGTATGAAGTAAGCTATGGTCATCTTGTAAATCTCAGTCAGGCAGATTATAATAGTTATAATGGTTTTCGAATGTAAAAATAAATAAAGCATAAAATAGAGATAGAGATACTTATGTAATTCATTGGTGGGAATTTCAGATAAGCACATGCAGATAATGTGTTCCTTCTGAATCTCTGCTTTCCTACTGCTTTCATCCAATCATTCTTACCCCTTTTCATGGCAAGCTATATGTTGCGTTTCACCGTTGTCAATGGCTACCTCCCGTCCTCTCAGTGAAAATGGTCCAAATGCTCTGTCACAGCATGGCTATTCATCTGTCGGTTCTCGATCATGTTGGAATAGAATCCTGTGATTCTTTTGCGTCTGTCACTACGCCCAACACTCGCGAATTTGAAGCTCGTCACAATCATCCCATCTCAGATCCTACTCGGAATACCACAGACAAGGTTTAGACTTTCCGGATCTTAGGAATGGCCGCCAATAATTCTAGCTTATACCACGAAGACTCTGATCTTTCGGAATAGAGGCTAAGAGATACACGCTCGTTCTAAGGTAGAACGGAAGTGGTTGTCAGTCACGCGTTCATAGGTGAGAATGATGATGAGTGTCATGGATCATCACATTCATCATGTTGAAGTGCAGCGAATATCTTAGAATAAGAATAAGCATGAGTTGAATAGAAGAACAATAATACATGCATTAATACTTGAGGTACAGCAGAGCTCTACTCCTTAATCTATGGTGTGTAGAAACTCCACCGTTAAAAATACATAAGTGATGGTCCAGGCATGGCCGAATAGCCAGTCCCATGAAGGTCTAAAATCGCATACACTGATTAAAGATCAATCAAAAGACCGAATGGTCAAAAGACTCTTAGTACAATAGTAAAAAATTCTATTTATACTAAACTAGCTACTAGGGTTTACAAAAATAAGTCTAAGTGCAGAAATCCACTTCCGGGACCCACTTTGGTGTGTGCTTGGGCTGAGCTTGAGCTTTACACGTGCAGGGGCTTCTCTTGGGGGTTAAACACCAAGTTGTAATGTGTTTTTGGTGTTTAACTCTGGTTTGTGACATGTTTCTAGCGTTTTACTCCAGAATGCTGCATGGAACTGGAGTTGAACACCAGTTTGCGTCATCTAAACTTGAATAAAGTATGGACTATTATATATTGCTGGAAAGCCCTGAATGTATACTTTCCAACGCAGTTGAGAGCGCGCCAATTGGAGTTCTGTAGCTCCAGAAAATCCATCTGGAGTGCAGGGAGGTCAGAATCCAACAGCATCAGCAGTCCTTTGTCAGCCTTCTATCAGATTTTTTTGCTCAGGTCCCTCAATTTCAGCCAGAAAATACCTGAAACCACAGAAAAATACACAAACTCATAGTAAAGTCCAGAAATGTGAATTTTGCATAAAAAATAATAAAAACATCCCTAAAAGTAGCTAGATCCTACTAAAAACTACCTAAAAACAATGCCAAAAAGCGTATAAATTATCCGCTCATCAGAGACCCAAGAGATATGCATTCAAGCTTATTTTCATGTAAAACGGGAGTGTTTGTCAGGCACACGTTCATAAGTGAGAATGGTGATGAGTGTCACTTGATCATCACATTCATCATGTTCTTGTGTGCGAATGAATATCTTAGAATAAGGATAAGCTTGTATTGAATAGAAGAACAATAGTACTTTGCATTAATACTCGATGAACAGCAGAGCTCCACACCTTAATCTATGGTGTGTAGAAACTCCACCGTTGGAAATACATAAGAACAAGGTCTAGGCATGGACGAATGGCCAGCCTCCTAAAAGTGATCAAAAGATCAAAATATGATCCAAAAATGTCAGTACAATAGTAAAAAGTCCTATTTATACTAAACTAGTTACTAGGATTACAGAAATAAGTAAATGATGCAGAAATCTACTTCCGGACCCACTTGGTGTGTGCTTGGGCTGAGCATTGAAGCTTTCATGTGTAGAAACTTTTTTTGGAGTTAAACGCCAGCTTTTATGCCAGTTTGGGCGTTTAACTCCAGCTTTTATCCTGTTTCTGGCGTTTAACGCCAGAATAGAGCAGGAAGTTGGCATTTGAATGCCAGTTTGCATTGTCAAAACACAGGCAAAGTATGGACTATTATGTATTGCTGGAAAGCTCAAGATGTCTACTTTTCAACGCAATTGAGAGCGCACCAATTGGGCTTCTATAGCTCCAGAAAATCCATTTTGAGTGCAGGAAGGTCAGAATCCAACAGCATCTGTAGTCCTTTTTCAGCCTCTGAATCAAATTTTTGCTCAGGTCCCTCAATTTCAGCCAGAAAATACCTGAAATCACAAAAAAACACATAAACTCATAGTAAACTCCAAAAATGTGAATCTTGCTTAAAAACTAATAAAAATATACTAAAAAGTAGCTAGATCATACTAAAAACTACCTAAAAATATTGCCAAAAAGCGTATAAATTATCCACTCATCATAACACCAAACTTAAATTATTGCTTGTCCCCAAGCAACTGAAAACAAAATTGAATAAAAAAAGAGAATGTACAATGAATCTCACAATATCAGTGAAACTTAGTCCCAATTAGATGAGCGGGGCTAGTAGCTTTTTGCTTCTGAATAGTTTTGGCATCTCACTTTATCCTTTGAAATTCAAAATGATTGGCATATATAGGAATTCAGAATTTAGATAGTGTTATTGATTCTCCTAGTTCAGTATGTTGATTCTTGAACACAGGTACTTTATGAGTCTTGGCCGTGGCCCTAAGCACTTTGTTTTCCAATATTACCACCGGATACATAAATGCCACAGACACATAACTGGGTGAACCTTTTTAGATTGTGACTTAGCTTTGCTAAAGTTCCCAATTAGAGGTGTCCAGAGTTCTTAAGCACACTCTTTTTTGCTTTGGATCACGACTTTAACCACTCAGTCTTAAGCTCTTCACTTGGATCTTCATGCCACAAGCGCATGGTTAGGGACAGCTTGATTTAGCCGCTTAGGCCAGAATTTTATTCCTTTAGGCCCTCCTATCCATTAATGCTCAAAGCCTTGAATCCCTTTTACCCTTGCCTTTTGGCCTAAAGGGCTATTGGCTTTTTCTGCTTGTTTTTCTTTTTTTCTTTTTCTTTTCTTCTTTTTTATTCGCCATTTTTTTCACAGTTTTTTCTTGCTTCAAGAATCAATTTCATGATTTTTTAGATTATCAATAACATTACTCTTTGTTCATCATTCTTTCAAGAGCCAACAATTTTAACATTCAAAAACTTCACTATAAAAAATATGTACTGTTCAAGCATTCATTCAGAAAATAAAAAGTATTGCCACCACATCAAAATAATTAAACTAATTTCAAGATAAAATTTGAAATTTAAGTACTTCTTGTTCTTTTGTATTTAGGCACATTTTTCATTTAAGAAAGGTGACACATTTATGGAATTATTCATAGCTTTAAGACATAGACACTAGATACTAATGATCATGTAGTGAAGACACAAACATAGATAACACATAAAGCATAAAATAGAAAAATAGAAAGATAAGAACAAGGAAATCAAAGAATGGGTCCACCTTAGTGATGGCGGCTAGTTCTTCCTCTTGAAGATCCAATGGAATGTCTGAGCCCCTCTATGTCTCTTCCTTGCCTTTGTTGCTCTTCCCTCATGGCTATTTGATCCTATCTAATTTCATGGAGAATAATGGAGTGCTCTTGGTGCTCCACCCTTAGTTGGTTCATGTTGTAACTCAAGCCTTCCAAAGAGGTGTTGAGTTGCTCCCAATAGTTGTGTGGAGGAAAGTACATCCCTTGAGGCATCTCAGGGATTTCATGAGGAATTTCCTCATGCTCTTGTTGAGGTCCATGAGTGGGCTCTCTTATTTGCTCCATCCTCTTTTTAGTGATGAGCTTGTCCTCTTCAATGACGATGTATTCCTCTATGACAATTAGCTAAACTACATAGGTGACAAATGAGATGAGGAAAGGCCAATCTTGCCAAAGTGGAGGGCTTATCAGCCACCTTGTAGAGTTCTAGAGGTATGATCTCATGAACTTCCACTTCCTCCCCAATCATGATACTATGGATCATGATGGCCCGATCCACAGTTACTTCGGATCGGTTGCTAGTAGGAATGATGGAGCATTGGATGAACTCCAACCATCTTCTAGCCACAGGCTTAAGGTCCGGTCTTCTCAATTGAACCGGCTTGCCTCTTGAGTCTCTTTTCCATTGAGCTCCTTCCACACATATGTCCATGAGGACTTGGTCCAACCTTTGATCTAAGTTGACCCGTCTAGTGTAGGGGCATGCATTTTCTTGCATCATTGGCAAGTTGAATGCCAACCTTACATTTTCCGGACTGAAATCTAAGTATTTTCCCCGAACCATTGTAAGCCAATTCTTTGGATTGGGTTCATACTTTGATCATGGTTCCTAGTGATCCATGCATTGGCATAGAACTCTTGAACCATTAAGATTCTGACTTGTTGAATAGGGTTGGTGAGAACTTCCCAATCTCTTCTTCGGATCTCATGTCGGATCTCCGGATACTCATTCCTTTTGAGCATGAAAGGTACCTCAGGAATCACCTTCTTCTTTGATACAACTTCATAGAAGTGGTCTTGATGGACCTTTGAGATGAATCTCTCCATCTTCCATGACTCGGAGGTGGAAGCTTTTGCCTTCCCTTTCCTCTTTCTAGAGGTTTTCTCTGGCCTTAGGTGCCATAAATGGTTATGGAAAAACAAAAAGTAATGCTTTTACCACACCAAACTTAAAAGTTTTGCTCGTCCTCGAGCAAAAAAAGAAAGAAAGAAGGGGAAGAAGAAGAAAATGGAGGAGATGGAGGGAGAGAGTGAATTCGGCCAAGGGGGTATAAGGTGTTTATGATGTGTGAAATTGAAGGAGGGAATAGGGGTTTATGTAGGAGTGGGGGGAAGGGTAGGTTTGTGTATTTGGGGTTGGGTTTGGGAGGGAAAAGATTTTGAATTTAGAGGTAGGTGTGGTTTTTTGGTGAAGAGATATAGATTTGATTGGTGAGGGGTATTTGGGGTAGAGAGATGGAGGTGATTGGTGAAGGGTATTTGGGGAAGAGTGTCATGAAAAGGTGTGAGGGAGAGAGAGAATGAGTTGAGGTTGGTGGGGATCCTGTAGGGTCCACAGATTCTGAGGGGTCAAGGACTTCTCATCCCTGCTCCATTTAGGTGTGCAAAACGCTGTTAGAGTGCAATTCTGGCATTAAACGCCAAGCTGTAGCTTGTTTTTGGCGTTAAATGCCAGCTTTTATACCTTTCCTGGCGTTTAACACCAAGTTGTAGCCTATTTCTGGCGTTAAACGCCAGTCTGGTGCCCATTTCTGGCGTTAAACGCCCAGAATGGTGCCAGACTGGGCGTTGAACGCCCATCCTGCTACCCTTACTGGCGTTTAAACGCCAGTAAATTTTTCCTCCAGAGTGTGCTATTTTTAATGCTATTTTTGAATTTGCTTTAATTGTTGCAGTTGTTTTTGTGACTCCACATGATCATCAACCTAAAGAAAACATAAAATAATAATGGAAAATGGAAATTTAACATAGATAAATAAAAATCGGGTTGCCTCCCAATAAGTGCTTCTTTAATGTCAATAGCTTGACAGTGGGCCCTCATGGAGTCTCACAGATAATCAGAGCATGATTGTGGCCTCTCAACACCAAACTTATAGTTTGGTTGTGGCCTCCCAATACCAAACTTAGAGTTTGAATGTGGGGGCTTTGTTTGACTCTGTATTGGGAGAAGCTTTTCATGCTTCTTCTCCATGTGTACAGAAGGAGAACCTTGAGTCTTGAATACAAGGTAGTCCTCATTTAATTGAAGGACTAACTCTCCTCTGTCAACATTAATCACAGCTTTTGTTGTGGCTAGGAAAGGTCTGCAAGGATGATGGATTCATCTTCATCCTTTCCAGTGTCTAGGATTATAAAATCAGCAGGGATGTAAAGGCCTTCAACCTTCACTAGCACGTCCTCTACTAGTCCATAAGCTTGTTTCATTGATTTGTCTGCCATCTCTAGTGAGATTCTTGCAGCTTGTACCTCAAAGATTCCTAGTTTCTCTATTACAGAGAGTGGCATGAGGTTAATACCTGACTCTAGGTCACACAGAGCCTTCTCAAAGGTCATGGTGCCTATGGTACAAGATATTAAAAATTTACCAGGATCCTGTATCTTTTGAGGTAAAGTTTGATGAATCCAGGTATTCAGTTCATTAATGAGCAATGGAGGTTCATCCTCCCAAGACTCATTACCAAATAGCTTGGCATTCAGCTTCATGATTGTTCCTAAATATTGGGCAACTTGCCCTTCAGCAATGTCTTCATCTTTTTCAGAAGATGAATAGTCATCAGAGCTCATGAATGGTAAAAGGAAGTTCAATGGAATCTCTATGGTCTCTATATGAGCCTCAGATTCCTGTGGTTCCTCATTGGGGTACTTCGTAATGGCCAGTTGACGTTCCCTGAGGTCTTCCTCACTGGGAATCACTGCCTTTTCACTCTCTCCAGGTTTGGCCATGTTGGTCATAGTTATGGCCTTGCACTCTCTTTTGGGATTCTCTTCTGTATTGCTTGGGAGAGTGCTAGGAGGAGTTTCAGTAACCCTTTTACTCAACTGACCCATTTGTACCTCCAAGTTTATGATGGAGGACCTTGTTTCATTCATGAAATTGAGAGTGGCCTTAGATAGATCAGAGACTATATTTGCTAAGTTAGATGGATTCTGCTCAGAATTCTCTGTCTGTTGCTGAGAGAATGATGGAAAAGGCTTGCCATTGCTAAACCTGTTTCTTCCACCATTATTATTATTAAAGCCTTGTTGAGGCTTTTGTTGTTCCTTCCATGAGAAATTTAGATGATTTCTCCATGACGGATTATAGGTGTTTCCATAGGCTTCACCCATGTAATTCACCTCTGTCATTGCAAGGTTCTCAAGATCATAAGCTTCTTCTTCAGAAGATGCTTCTTTAATACTGTTGGATGCAGTTTGTAATCCATTCAGACTCTAATAAATCATATTGACTTTCTGAGTCAACATTTTATTCTGAGTCAATATGGCATTCAGAGCATCAATTTCAAGAACTTCCTTCTTCTCAGGCATCCCATTATTCACAGGATTTTTTTCAGAGGTGTACATAAACTGGTTATTTGCAACCATTTCAATGAGTTCCTAAGCTTTTCCAGGCATTTTCTTTAGGTGAATAGATCCACCTACAGATTGGTCTAATGACATCTTAGACAATTCAGACAAGCCATCATAAAATATATCCAGGATGGTCCATTATGAGAGCATGTCAGAAGGACACTTTTTGTTCAGTTGCTTGTATCTTTCCCAAGCTTCATAGAGGGATTCACCTTCTTTCTGCCTGAAGGTTTGAATATCCACACTAAGCTTGCTCAACTTTTGAAGAGGAAAGAATTTGGCTAAGAAAGCCGTGACCAGCTTATCTCAAGAGTTCAGGCTATCTCTAGGTTGAGAGTCCAACCATATTCTAGCTCTATCTCTTACAGCAAAAGGGAAAAGCATAAGCTTATAGACCTCGGGATCAACTCCATTGGTCTTAACAGTATCACAGATCTATAAGAATTTAGTTAAGAACTGAAAAGGATCTTCTAATGGAAGTCTATAGAACTTGCAATTCTGTTACATCAGAAAAACTAATTGAGGCTTAAGCTCAAAGTTGTTTGCTCCAATGGCCGGGATTGAGATGCTTCTTCCATGGAAGTTGGAAGTTGGTGTAGTAAAATCACCAAGCACCTTCCTTGCATTGTTATTATTGTTGGGTTCAGCCATTACTTCTTTTTCGAGATTCTCTGTAAGGTTTTCTCTGGATTATTGTGCTTTACCTTCTCTTAGCTTCTTCTTCAGAGTCCTTTCAAGTTCAGGGTCAACTTCAACAAGAATATTCTTGTCCTTGCTCCTGCTCATATGAAAAAGAAGAGAACAGAAAAGAAGAAGAGTCATCTATGTCACAGTATAGAGATTCCTTTATGTGAGTAGAAGAAGAGAAGAAGAGAAGAATATGGTAGAGAGAAAATAAAGAGAATTTGAACACAGAGAGGGAGAGAGGGTTCGAATTTTAAGAAGGAGAGAAGTGTTAGTAAATAAATAAATAAATGGAAAGAGATGAGAGAAAAAAGAAATTCGAAAATCAAATAAAATAAAAAAAGAAATAAAATAAAATTAGAATTTAAAACAATTAGTTAATTAAAAAGATTTTCAAAAAAGTTATTAGTGGTTTTTGAAAATTGAGAATTGAAAAAGTAGTTAGATGGTTTTGAAAAAGATAAGAAATAGTAAGTTTTGAAAAGATAAGAAGTTAAAAAAAGATTTTGAAATTAAAATTTGAAAAAGATATGATTTTAAAAAGATTTGATTGAAAAAGATATGTTTAAAAAGATATGATTGAAAAAGAGATTAAAAAGATTTGATTTTTAAAATTAAAATTGATGACTTGACTAACAAGAAACTAAAAAATATGATTCTAGAATTTAAAGATTGAACCTTTCTTAACAAGAAAGTAACAAACTTAAAATTTTTTTTTTGAATCAAATCCTTAATTGTTAGCAAGGTTTTCGAAAATATGAAATAAAAATAAGAAAAAGATTTTAAAAATCAATTTTTAAGATTTTTGAAAATATTAAGAAGAAAAATGAAAAAGATTTGATTTTTGAAAAAGATTTGAAAAGATAGACTTTTTAAATTGAAATTTTGACTTGACTAACAAGAAACAACTAAGTTTTAAAATTTTTTGACTAAGTCAACCCAAAATTTCGGAATTTATGAGTGAAATAAGGAAAATATATTTTTTTGATTTTTTTGAATTTAATGAGGAAAGAGAAAAACCACAAAATGACTCAACACATAAAAATTTTGGATTAAAACAAATGATGCATGCAAGAACACTATGAATGTCAAGATGAACACCAATAACACTTTGAAGATCATGATGAACATCAAGAACTTATTTTTGAAAATATTTTCAAGAAAAGAAAAACATGCAAGACACCGAACTTAGAGATTTTTCATGTTTAGACACTATGAATTCACAAATGCATATGAAAAACAACAAAAGACACAAAACAAGAAAATATGAAGATCAAACAAGGAGACTAATTAAGAACAACTTGAATATCATGAAGAATGCAATGTATGAATTTTCGAAATTTTTTTAGAAAAATTAAAATGTGCAATTGACACCAAACTTAAAAATTGACACTAGACTCAAACAAGAAACACAAAATATTTTTTTTGGTTTTTATGATTTTATTAAAAAAAATTTTCGAGAATTATTTATGGAAAAGAAAATAAAAAATTCAAAAAAAATTTCAATAGGAATTCCAGGAAGCATGCAATGTTAGCCTAAAGTTTCAGTCTAAAAGGATTAGACACGGCTAGCCAAGCTTCAGCAAGACATCACATACAACAGCCAAATTGATGGGAATCAAAAAGGCTCTTGTGATGATGAAAGTATCATCTGAAACTCTAGAATTCATTCTTAAAAATTTTGAACAATTTTTCGAAAACAGAAGGAAAGTTTTGAAAGATTTTTTTGAAAATAAAACGAAAAGAAAGTTACCTCATATGAGTAACAAGATGAACCGTCAGTTGTCCAAACTCGAATAATCCACGGCAACGGCGCCAAAAACTTGGTACAGGAAATTGTGATACACAACTTCGTGTAGCTGACCAGCAAGTGCACTGGGTCGTCCAAGTAATACCTTACGTGAGTAAGGGTTGATCCCACAGAGATTATCGGCTTGAAGCAAGGTATGGTCGTCTTGTAAATCTCAGTCAGGTGGATTCAAATGGTTATGGAGTTTTGATAATTAAAAGATAAATAAACATAAAATAAAGATAGAGATACTTATGTAATTCATTGGTGGGAATTTCAGATAAGCGTATAGAGATGCGTTATTCCTTCTGAATATCTGCTTTCCTACTGTCTTCATTCAATCATTCATACTCCTTTCCATGGCAAGCTGTATGTTGGGGATCACCATTGTCAATGGCTACCTCTCGTCCTCTCAGTGAAAATGGTCCTCTACGGTTTCTGTACGGCTAATCAACTGTCGAATTTCTTGTCTCGGATGAAAAATACCAGGCATAGCTACCGCATGGCTAATCAGCTATCGGTTCTCGATCGTGTCAGAATAAGATCCAATGATCCTTTTGCACACAGTCACTGTGCCCCACAGTCGCGAGTTTGAAGCTCGTCACAGTCATCCCTTCCCAGATCCTACTCGGAATACCACATACAAGGTTTAGACTTTCCGAATCTCAGGAATGCTGCCAAATGTTTCTAGTTTATACCACGAAGGTTCTAATCTCAGATTTAGATGCCCCATTGTCAGAGGGGAAACGATGTGAATCGTTGATTAGAGACCCAAGAGATATGCATTCAAGCTTGTTTTCATGTAGAACGGGAGTGTTTGTCAGGCACGCGTTCATAAGTTAGAATGGTGATGAGTGTCACTTGATCATCACATTCATCATGTTCTTGTGTGCAAATGAATATCTTAGAATAAGGATAAGCTTGTATTGAATAGAAGAACAATAGTAATTTGCATTAATACTCGAGGAACAGCAGAGCTCCACCCCTTAATCTATGGTGTGTAGAAACTCCACCGTTGGAAATACATAACAACAAGGTTTAGGCATGGCCGAATGGCCAGCCTCCCAAAAGTGATCAAAAGATCAAAATATGATCCAAAGATGTCAGTACAATAGTAAAAATTCCTATTTATACTAAACTAGTTACTAGGATTACAGAAATAAGTAAATGATGCAGAAATCTACTTTCGGGCCCACTTGGTGTGTGCTTGGGATAAGCATTGAAGTTTTCATGTGTAGAGACTTTTCTTGGAGTTAAACGCCAGCTTTTATGCCAGTTTGGGTGTTTAACTCTAGCTTTTATCCTGTTTTTGGCGTTTAACGCCAGAATAGGATAGGAAGTTGGCGTTTGAACGCCAGTTTTCATAATCAAAACTCGGGCAAAGTATGGACTATTATATATTGCTGGAAAGCTCAGGATATCTACTTTCCAACGCAATTGAGAACGCGCCAATTGGACTTCTGTAGCTCCAGAAACTCTATTTCGAGTGCAGGCAGGTCAGAATCCAACAACATCTACAGTCCTTTTTCAGTCTCTGAATCAGATTTTTGCTCAGGTCCCACAATTTCAGCCAAAAAATACCTGAAATCACAGAAAAACATACAAACTCATAGTAAAGTCCAGAAATGTGAATTTTGCTTAAAAACTAATAAAAATATACTAAAAAGTAGCTAGATCATACTAAAAACTACCTAAAAACAATGCCAAAAAGCGTATAAATTATTCACTCATCAATTACACACAAAATATACCACGTGGCGCATCAGATTCCTCGGCAACGGCACAAAAAACTAGATGTTTATACCGATTTGGAATTTATCAAAATAATTTCGTTGTGAGCATAGTCCAAACCAATAATCGATCTTCAAATCAAATTTCAATGTTTAGTTGTCACAAGTACAAATCCCAATGAAAATTAACTGAAGTATTTAAACCTTGGGTCGTCTCACAAGGAATTGCAATGAAGTGATCAATGATTGGCTATGAAGGAACAAGGGGGTTTGATTTGGTAATTGACAAGAAAATAAATGACAAGAACTAATAAAAGAAAGGAAAGAACTCTTGGCTAAGGCATGGGAATTGAGATCACCATCCTTGTTCACAAATTATATATTGACAATTATGAGGGATGAAACCCATTAAGTCTACCTCTATGCTTGAAGTACGTATAATGTCTACTTCAATTCTTGAAGTACGTCAAATAGGGTTGATCAACATCAATCCATAAGTCCTAACCTAGCTACTAATTGACTTAGTAATAGGCTAGTGTTAATGGTTATCAAATTGATCACATAGGGTTCTCAAATCACCAATTCAATGAGACCCAATGATTCAAGGTCACTTAATTCCCTTAGCCTAGGCCAAGAGTAAAGAAAACTACTCTAAAACTAGTGAGAATATTTTATCAAACACCTAGAGTACAATAAAAGTAAACATCACAAAATGCGAGAATTAAAGAAACCCATAACTAACACTAGCAAGAAATCAACAATAGCAACTAAGATAAACATAAAAAGACATGGAAACATAAAATTGTATTAAAAGAAAATAGAAATCCAACAAGGTTCATAAACATAAAAGAGAGCAAAATAAGAAAATTAATAAGAAAATCTAAGAAGATTGAGATAATAGAATATAAGGAGAATTGAAATAAAAACAAGAATTGAAAGTTGGATCTAAGGAAATTTAACCTAAACTACCCTAAATTCTAGAGAGAAGGGAGAGCTTCTCTCTCTAGAATTCTAACCTACAATATGATGAATACTATCCTATGACTATTCCCCCATTCTCTTGCAATCCTTGGGTTCAAAATCATCAAAAATGAGTTGGATTTGGGCCTCCTTGAGCTCAGAAATCGCCCCAATATTTTACCTTTAGTGAAGTCACATGCAGCTTGTCACGCATACGCATGGGTCACACATACGCGTCACTGGCAAAATTTCTCTTCACGAGTGTGCGTGGGTGACACGTGTGCATCACTGGGCGAATCTCCTTTTCACGCGTACGCGTGGGTGGCACGTGTGCATGGCCTTCTGTTTAGCAAATCCTCATTTCTTCATGAATTCTCCATTTTTGCATGCTTTTTCTTCATTTCTTCAACCCAATCTTTGCCTTTTAATCCTGAAATCACTTAACAAACATATCACGACATCTAATGAAATTAAAGTGAATTAAAATTAGCGATTTAAGCCTAAAAAGCATGTTTTTACTCTTAAGCACAAATTAAGAGGAATTCACAAAACCATGCTATTTCATTGAATAAATGTGAGAAAAGTTGATAAAATTTTCAAAATTCAACACAAGATAAACCACAAAATTGAGGTTTATCACACAACCTATAAGCTCATTGACTTTCTTATAGAATTTTCCCTTATTCCATGTTAGAGCAGTTATTGGCTTGGGAAAAAAAATTCTGCAAAGAAGTTAAGATAAATAATCTTTCTTTTTGCTTATTTAACAATCTAAAACTTTTTGTGTTTTCAATTGATTTAATAAACTATTTGTATAAGAGAGGATTATTGGAGTCTTTGATGAGAGTAAGATCAATGCGAGTTAGATAAATAGAATTGTAGATATGAAATGAGTCATAATCTTACTTCTACTCTAAAATAAAATATTATGTAATGCTATAGCAATAATATAATGATGCAGATATTTATTTTTTGAAAATAACATTTCTTTCTCTCTTTTACATTTATTTATTTGTTTAATTTAGAATAAATCTTTAATTTGATTCGAAAATTTTTTTTAAATGTTAGTTGTTTTTAAAAGATTAATGGCATTAAATAAGCCTTTAAATTTTATATTATTTTGATGATAATTGAAAGCACATATTTATTTCTAATCATTTTTTACCAGTTGCTTTAGAAAGTTTGATTTCATTGAGATAATTGCTTTATTGAGTTTTCTTTTTTTTATTTTGTTTTTTTTTATTTGACTGATTTTCAATGAATGATTATTTATTTCCATCTTATCTTTGCACTTAGGGCCAGTTTAGCTAAATTTTTTAAATAAGTTCTTTTGAAAAAGGAGCTTAAAATATAAAGACTTTTATTAATAATAACTTTTAAATAAGTTATTTTGAGTTTGGATAGTTATTATAGAAGTCCTTGTTTTTCTCCTTTCAGTTCGTGTTTCTCTTGAAGTCCGGCTATTCTCTCAATGATAGTCTGCTCTCTTTCTCTTTTCGGACTATATTCTCTCTCTTTCGGTCTCTCTCCGAAACCTAGATTCTCAACCCCGCTTTTCAGCTTCTGGTTCATATTTATTGTCAACCGCCGCCATTTTTTTCTAAATGTTTGTTGTTTCATTCGATTTTATGTTAAGAGAACTAACTTGGTTGCATTAATTGCAGCTCCCATCATCAAAAGGTGTAAAATGGAAAGGCGAATTCAACAGAGGCGATGCCGAGTAAGTATCATTATTTTTTATTTCTTTGCCGGTTACTCTATTTTCTTTTTTGATCTGACTCGTGTTTTAGTGTGAATTAGACAAAATAATTAGGGTTTAGGGTTCTCCATATCTGGGATCAAAAGCTGTCAAGATAACGGGTTGATCTGAATTTTAACGTGTTAGATATTTGGATTTAGTTGTTCTGTGTGCTATTTCGTGATTTTTGTGTTGTATTGTCAGGCTTGTCGTAAATAAGAAAGGAATGGCCGTCGCCAAAGGTGACAGAAAAATCGGAAAGGAAAAATGTGTCTAAGACCCTAAGAAACTAAAGAGGCCACTGAGTGCTTTCTTCATTTTCATTTGATTGCCGATATGCTATTCTCTTTTCACTGAATATTTTTCACCTAAAAAACTTTTTGCCACACAACATGGCAATTAATTAATTCTCTGTTGTTATTTCTTAAATTATTTCTACTGCTATATATTTTTCTTAAATTAAATAATCTTAAACTATACATTGTTACAAATGATAATGCTTTCCAGGATTGAATTCCTATTCTGAAAATTAGATATCAAAATGGCAAATGGCGATTTGTAATTTGTTTCTTTTTTTCATATTTGATGGTTTATGGTAATTAGATTTTTTTATCTTATTATTTTGTGTTTTATAATTTGGAATAGTTTAAGCACCGCTACTTTTCATGTGACTGAGGCTGAGTTATATGTGCTTCTTAGCTTTTTGCCCATTTTGATGCTTGCTTTATGTTTTGTAAAATATTAATGTTTATTGTGACAGAAAAATGAAAAAGTCTTGGAAAATGGTTCAAGAAATTTATCTTGGGAAGAAAATCATCATCAAAGTATAATTTCTCAAAAAAAAAATGATATTTTTATAAGTATGATTGATTTTAGATACGATTTTATTGTTTTTGTGTGGTTAGGATTTGCCACATTTAGTTTTGTTTGTTAGAAAAGAGAGTATGGAAGAAAGAGTTCTTCAGTATGGTGCCTGTTGTAGGTCTTTATATTTTGAAATATGCATTTATCGGAGTTCTAATTGTTTGTTTCAATTTCTTTTAAAGAAACTAAGTAACAATTCATATCCAATGATGATCTTATTCTTTTCAATTTTGTTTTGTTTTACTTTTCTTTATTTATTTTTTAACTAATTTTCAGTGAATGATTATTTATTTCTATGATATCTTTGTACGCAGTGTCAAACTAGACATGGCTCTTCATATAAATTTTGTTAACAGATAAGTAGTTTAATAACTATTAATTTTTAAGATCTACATGCCATTCATTAGAAACAAGTTAATGTTTTTATAGGGTGCAATTTCAGCTGTTAGTGTTTGTAATTTGTATTTTGGAAAGTCTTGATGTGTTTTTTTACAATTTTTTATTTTGTTATTTCTCTCATTCTCTGTTTTTTTTTGTTTTTTTTTTGAGTATTTATTTTATAAATACAAATTTTGTTTTCTTTTTTTTTTTTTAATTTTGGTAAGAGCAATGTTAGGGGGCTAGCAATTTTTGTGATTGTTAGCCATCAACTAGCCATCAATGATAATTTGATGGTGTGAGATTGGTGTTAGATTTCATCCAATGGCTCACATTTCTCTGCTGGTTACATGCTGGCCAAAATTCAATAAAACTGCTGGCCCCCTAGAGTTTTCCTTTTGGTAATTTTATGTGTAGATTTTTAAAATTTTAAGACTCCTTGATTCTATATTATTATAGAGTCATGCATCTTCATCTTTCATCTATATTGGAGTAGAAACTGGTTCTTTTCCCTTACGCCTATAAATCCTATTATCCCTTACTTCCCAGCGTCTTCTGTGTTTGAAATTGGTTTTATTCCATATACTCTAAATCCTATATTCTGCTATGTATAGAGAATAGTCACCTGAGTCTACTAATAGAGTTTCTTTGTTGATGTGGTGGTGCATGATGGCTTATAATGAAGTTTTATAGCTTTTTTATGTTTTTCTTCTAATTAAAATTATATGTGCTGTAACTTGGTAACCATGTTTCATTTGAGTAGTACAATTAATTGAACTATTTCTCTGAGTTATCTAATATATGTTATTTGACGATTGTTTTTTTTTTTTTGTGTGGTGGTGATTAAGCTGTCTTCTGGATGAAAAGATGCACTGCACAACCTACAAGCTAGCTGACTTCCGCAGAGAATCGCCCATTCCTCCATGTTGCAACAACTCCTGACTTGGGAGAAGAAGTTCTACGAGGAAGTAAGGTAAATTGTAAGACCAGAGCTTTTGGAAATTTTATTATAAGCCAATTCCAATTTAATTTATTTGTTAAAAACTTTAATTTCAGAAATTATTTTATTAAATATAATTAAATCAAGTTTTGATAAATTGAGTTTGCATTAAATTAGGATTTTTATCTAATTTTATAATTATTAAATCATTTTTATCTTCAAAATTTCAAAATTTAAAGTTTTAGTAGTTATAAAACAACAAGAATTTTATATGATTCAATTTGAATTTTAAGATATTGAATCTAATTTTTATGAATAAAACAAAATTAAGCAGAATATTACCTTATTTGAAAACCAATTAGCAAATTGATGAATAAATAGAATCCTCAAAGTAATTTTAAGAGATTAAATTAGGTTTTAAATTACTACTTGTAACACCCTTACTACCAAACTATCACACTTCCGGTTACGCCACTCTGACAGCGAGGATATTATGACAACATCCATATATTTTTATAATAAAATAGGAGCCTTTTAACTTGGAACTATATCAACTTTTTATTGAAAAACCAGAAATACTATGTCTTGAAAACTTACATACATACAGACATTGTTGTCAAACTCGCGAGTTAACTCGTAAACTCGTAACTCGTAACTCGTAAACTCGTAACTCGTACGAGTTTACGAGTTTAGGTAGTGGAATCGAGTTGACTCGGATATAAACTCGATCTTGAGTAAACTCGGGTAGACTCGACTAGACTCGGTCAAACTCGGTCAAACTCGCGATTCCATGGCCGAGTTAGCGAGTTTGCTTTGTGCCCAATGTTCTTGGCCCAAAATGGCCCAATAAAAAACATTTTCCTTATAGGGTTTCAAAACACAGACTCGCTCATTCATTGCACCATTTTTCACTCGAGTCCCAACTCTCACTCTCTCATTGTGTCACGCTGCCGCCTTTTGTCGCGATGCCGCCGTTCATTGTGCTGCCGCTGTTCATTGTTGTTCTCCATCGTTCGCCTATTTCTCCTACCTCTGCCCTTCTTCACGCCATCATCCTTGGTCTCTATTGCTCTTTTGCTCTTCTTTGCTTTGTGCTTGTATCGTCCGCAACTCTACCGCGCTACCACTGTTCCTCAGTTCGTCACGCCGTCATCTAAACTCTCAAGTTTTTAACTTTCTAGCTCTCTACTTTGCTTCGTGCCACCAAGCCGTCCATCTCTGCTCTACATGACGTCTTTGCTCTCTCTGTTTCACGCTATCATTGTTCTCAATTGTAATTGGTTGCCTGGACTTTGTTCTCCTCATCTGAATTGCTGTATTCAAGTATTTTTTTTAAATATTATTTAAAATTTTTATAGATTAGAATTCAGCCATTTAGATATTACAATCTTTTTAATCACTCTGTATTATCATTGGTTCATGATTGTAGTCTTGTAGACTAAAATTTAGTAATTTGATTATTTAGTAATTTTATTGCTTTAAGTTTTTTCAGAAAGATTGGGATTTAGGCATATAAATTTTACAAGCTTTTCTAATCACTTTGTATTGCTTTAATTTTATTGCACTTGATTTTACAGATTACTTGAATAGGATTTATTAATTTTAGTATTTGATATTGTTGATTTAGTAATTTGAGTGTTTGTCATAGAAGACGAAGATGTCGAAGGATTTTAGATTTAGTTTATTAGAATATTTAATTGTTGATTTGTTATATTTAAATGTGTATTCTAAATTACCAATTATAATTTGTTCTACTATTTTAGTATATTTTGTATTTTAATGTTGAAATTGTTAATTTTAAATGTCTAAATTTGATTAAATATATATAAAATTTTAAAGAATTCATAGCTAATAAACTCGTCTGAGTCTACGAGTTAAATCGCGAGTCGAGTCTAGGTCAATTCCCGAGTTTACTTAGATTCGCGAGTTTGACAACCTTGCATACAGACAAACCAATCACAATATATAGACATAATAACGAGTTTTTTATACAAATAACTAATCATGACTCCTATCCCTCTTTACAAAAATATAATATTAATGACGAGGGAAATAATAACTAAACTAATACAACAATATCGTATAAACAAAAATGCAATATGAAACACCCTAATTAGTCTAAAGCTTTATCTCGCATCGTAAAGCAAAGGTTAATCAAAGGTTACGATAATTCTAAGCATAGTTATCAGAACCAAACCGGTAATTGATTTGGTCATATGACTGGGTCACCGGGTCATTGGTTCAATCGGTGGGTGATTAATTTATCCGATTAACCCGGTCATAATTAAATAAAAATATAAAATTATAAAAATAAAAAAATAAAAAATTAAATGCATGTTTTCAAAAAATATATTAATCATTAATGAAATATCAATTCTTAAATAATATTTATGGTGCAAAAATAGATAATAAATTAGTCGTTAGTATAAAATATTTTCTCAATTTAAATGAACGAGAGAAAACAAAAAGATAACACAATCAATATCAATATATCAATATGTTTGTATATTAGGTATTGTTATTTGTTTGGTATCCATGTCAATTCATGTTTAAAAGGATAAAAAAAGATATTTATGATTATTATATATTTAATTTTTGTCATAAGAAGTATGAAGATGCTTGATGGCATAACGGCAAGGGCTAGGGTCTGCATACTCATCACTCCGTGCTCGAATCGGTCGGTTTTCAACGAGTTTGACTACTGTTGATCGGTTCAACTGCATGTTCGGTTCAACTAACTAACCGAATTGGCCAGACTATCAGTTCATCAGTTTTTTGGTTGAACCGGTTGGTTCGGTCCGATTTTGATAATTATGGTTCTAAGCTCATACGTATGACATATAAAAGAAATAATATAATCTAGAAGCATATAGCTCAAAACAGAGTTTAAAAAGCGCAAAACGTACTAACGAAACTTCTAACTTACAGCACATGAAACATATATAATATAATAAAATATCATAGTGTAATATCATAAGGAGTCTAGCCATGGCTGGCGGAGTTTAAGCCAGCTAACCATATATACAGACAAAATAGAATTCGAAGCTTAAAACAGCTTATACAAGTTTTCCTCTCAATTACAAGCCTCTAGGCAAAAGTAAAATACAAAAGTGAGATATATATATATATATATATACAGAAAATAAATCAAAAAGACTCCAAGAATAACAGGATCTTCCGCTTCTATCACCATCAAGCAACTCACCGAGGTGGGTTGCGACCTGTATTTGAAAAACACAATAGAAATATAGTAGGAAATTCTCAGTATGGTAACAGTGCCCACCGATGTAAGATATAAGACTTCGAGACGCCAAAGGTAATCCTGGACTTCATATCCATCACAAGATTTCAATCTTAAGGCATACTAAAACAATAAAGAATATATGTATAAATCTTAACATAAATAAAAAGGGTTATCTATCTTTGGGATTTATATTCTAACCAAACACCGTTGTTCCACGGCCTTCACCAATCTATCCTCCATGCGATTCTATTACCACCTCCTTCCAAACCTCTTCAATCCTGTTAGAAATCACAATTAATTACAATGCAAGTAAAACACAAGTAGAAGCATATAAGACTAGTAGTTCAAGTAAGCAATTAGGCATGCTATACAATTAGGCAAGTAATTACAAGTCGGTAAAGCAAACAAATAGATAGAAAATGCAGATGATGAATGTATGTCCTACTAGCTATGGTATCACATTGTCGGTTCAACTGCCAACTCGACACACCTCCATGAAGATGTTGCCATTCGAATCATCATTGGGAACCCCCGAGATATAGTGTTCGGATCACCGTCTAGAATTTTGTGCCTGCACACTCTATTGATCTGAAGGGATGCGAGCGGGATACTCTTGGCTCAGACCTCACATCTCAACGTAAGCGGGATTAACCACCGTCCTTACGCCGCTGCTACCTCGACAGGAGGGATTAACAACCGTCCCTACTGAGCGTATAACGTCTCATCAATCTCAAAATAAAATAGTAGTTCAGTGGTTCTTTTAGAAAACATTTTCAATACACCAATGATTCATCATTGCACATTCGAGTCCTCGACTCATCTCAACCACTTTCACATCAACATTTCCATTTCAAACTCAACAGTTCCTCAGTTCTCATTTCATATACCAATCTAACTTCGCACGCTATCAAACCATCCTCAATACATCCGAAATCTAAGCCTCCTTTTTCTAATTTCATAATAATATCAACTAAAACTCTTAGGATATTTTCCATGTTCTCATACTAAAAACTAAGCCCAAAAGTCTTAAAATAGTGTCACGGAAGCTTACAATCTTGTTGGGAAGGTAAAATAGTTGAAAACAAAATTTAAGTTTGAGAAACAGGGCGTGTGCGTACGCATAGGAGTATGCGTGCGCACGCCCAGAGATTTTTAAAACTTGTGCGTATGCATAGAGGTGTGTGTACGCACAGGTACCAAATTTTGCAATTCTGTTCGCTCGCACAGGCTGTGCTAGCGTCCTTTACAGATTGCGCTTCCCAACGTGTGCGTGCGCACCGGGCTGTGCGTGCACACAGGTTGTAAACTTTCATTGGATATGTGCGCGCACAAGCTGTGCTAGCGCTCTAAATAGATTGCCTACCTCTGCGTGTGCATACGCACAAGTTTGTGCGTGCGCACAGGTTGAAAATTTCGCAAGGGTGTGCGTGCGCACAAGGCTATGCGTGCGCACATACCAGAAATCACAAAATTCTGCAATTTTGCAGAATTTTAGATTTTCAACACCAAACTTTGAATGATCATAACTTTCTCTACAAAAATCCAAATTTTACAAACTTTATATCAAATTGAAGAGTTTCTAATAAACTTTAATTCTAAACCAAATTTAACAAATTTTGAAAACCGAGGCAAAAGTTATGATCAGACAAAGTTCACCAAAAGCCAATTTTTTTCCAAATCCCACAATTTGTTGTAAAACACGGCCCAAACCATACCAAACCATTCCAAACTCCATTTTTCATCAAAATCTACCCTTTGTGTCATATTACGCCAATCTCACAACATTTTCCTTCACATTTCATGATTCTCAACCTCGACATCAAATACATAACGCTTATGATCAATCCACCTTTAAATTTACCATCCACATTACCATTTCATCAACCTCAACATCGCATCTATCATACCAAACGACTTTTCAAATCCACACAATCATTCATCATCAACATATCATTATCAATGATCATAATTAAACTCAAAATTCATCAACCCATCATAACATCATACATTAACATTCAACAATTCATCAACCATTATAATTCAAACATATCCTATGAGTCACTAACCTAAGTGTCCATGAATATTATATACTACATAGAGGAAACCAAAATCATACCTTGGCTGATTCCCAATATGCCAAAAACCAAAAAATTGAGTTCAACTCAAGCTTTCAACCACAATCAAGCTTCTAATTCCACTCCAAAAAACACCAACAAGTTCCAGTAGCTTCCAAACTCATAATAATCAAGCTATATATGCACAATTCATCACTAATCAAATTAGGGCTCAACATAATTGAAATTTCACAAGGGTTCAAGACCTCTTACCTTTCCCAACAGCTTTGGAAGATAAAATCCAATGCTAAGCAAGGATTAGAATATACCTAAACACTCAAAATCACAAAAATTCACTTAATCACAAACCCTAGGATTCAAAATTTTGGAGAAGAATTGAGAGAGATTCGTGATTTTCTTACCACTTTCTTGGAAGGGTTTTGTAGAGCTCTTCACGAGAAACGCGTGGCCGCAAACGGTGCGGCGATTGAAGATCTGTAGCTCAATATATGAGCTTGAGAAGATGAAAGTGAATAGTATCAATGGAGCTTTTTCTCCTTCTTCTCTTATCAGCTGGTGGTGTTGTGCTTTAAGTGTTTTGTGTTGAAGTGGGTTCATTAAATGAAACTTTATATATGTTGGGTTTGGGCCCAACTTGGGTCCGGTCCAATCCGTTAACGTTTTTAGCCTGTCGGGCCAAACCTTTTAAAATTAACATCCGATTTTTGACTTCTAATATTTTTCTAATTTTTTTACTGTTTTCACTTTTTCTTGAGCAGTAATGGACAGACTTGAACCGGTTCAACTGGCTCAACTGTCAATTTGCGGTTTTTTACGATTTTTCGCAGAAAATATATTTTCTGACTCAAAAAACATTCTCAGTCCAAAAATCATATTTGAATCATCAAATCTGACTTTAATTTTTCGGAACCTAATTTAGGCAATATTAATTACTTAATTAAACAATTAATTAAGCTCGGTTCTTACATTCTCCCCACCAAATAAGAAATTTTGCCCTCAAAATTTAATGATTACCTGAGAATAGCTCGGGATAATCCTTTCTCATCTCAGACTCCAATTCCCAAGTATGCTCTTTAACTCCTGCTCGCTCCCAAACAACTTTAACCAGCTGAACTTCTTTTTCTCGCAGCTTCTTCACACTAGTGTCATCGATTCTCACTATTGTTACTTGAAATGTCAAGTTCTTTCTCAACTCGATCGACTCAGGCTCTAAAACATGAGCTGCATCCGACGTGCACTTACGAAGTTGTGACACATGGAATACATCATGCAAGTTAGACAAGTGAGGTGACAAAGCTACTTGATATGCCATCGGCCCGAACCGACTCAAAATCTCAAACGGTCCAATGAACATCGGATTCAACTTCTTGGTCTTAATTGTTCTTCCAACCCCAGTTGTCGGTGTAACCCTTAGAAACACGTGTTCTCCCACTTCAAATTCCAATAGTTTTCTTCAATGAACCGCATAACTTTTCTGTCAGCTTTGCACAGTCAAAATTCTTGCACGGATCTTCTTAATGTTCTCAGTAGTCTCTGCTCCCAAATCAGGACCCAAAACACTTACCTCACTAGTTTCATACCATGTGGAGATTCGCATTTCCGTCCATACAAGGCCTCATACGGAGCCATTCTAATGCTCGCATGAAAGCTATTGTTGTACGCAAACTTTACCAATGGTATGTAACGGTCCCAACTTCTAGGTTGATCCAGGACACATGCTCTTAGCATATCTTCCAACATCTGAATAGTTCTTTTCGATTGTTCATCCGTTTGTGGATGATATGCGGTACAAAGACACAGCTTCATACCGAAAGTTTTTTGAAAAGCTCTCCAAAATCTTGATGTGAATCGGGGATCACGGTCCGATACTGTGCTCGATGGCACACCATGCAATCTTACAATCTCCTTGATGTACAATATCGCCAACTCCTCTATAGAACAGTTCACTCGAATAGGCAAAAAATGAGCGAATTTGGTTAAGCGATCAACGATCACCCAAATTGCGTCAAATCCTGACCTAGTCCTCAGTAAACCAGTCACAAAATCCATTGTGATTCCTTCCCACTTTCACTGAGGAATTTCAAGTGGTTGTAGCATCCCCGACAGTTTCTGATGCTCTGTCTTTACCTTCTAACAAGTCAAACACTTGGATACCATTGTAGCTACATCACCTTTCATTCCAGGCCACCAGAACATCTTCAAGTCATAAGACATATTCTGCTTCCGGGATGAATAGAAAACCCACTGTTGTGAGTTTTCGACAACAAGTCTTGTCTCAAACTCCCGACATCTGGTATGCAAAGCCTCCCCTTAGACCTCCATAATCCTTCATCATCCTTGGTGAATTCTCCACGCTTCTTATCACCAACTAGTTGAAACAATTGTTGAAGCTGTTGCTCATCTTGCTGAGCCTTTTGTATCTCTGTTTTAAATGTACTCAAAATCTGTAATTGATTCAAACAAGCTCTTTCGACAACTTCACCAATATCCAGCTTAAGATCTACAAACTTATCCACTAGCTCCTCTTCCTTGATCCTCATCCAAGCTATGGTTAAAGATTTCCGACTCAATGCGTCTGCTACCACATTCGCCTTTCAAGGATGATAACTTAGTTCAAAATCATAATCCTTAAGCAACTCTATCCACCTCTTCTGTCTTATATTAAGCTTTTTCTGATCAAAGATGTACTTGAGACTCTTGTGATCAGAAAAGACGCTAAACCCCACTCCGTACAAGTGGTGTCTCCAAATCTTCAATGCAAACACAATCGCCGCTAATTCCAAATCATGAGTTGGGTAATTTACCTCATGCGGTCTCAACTGACGCGATGCGTAACCCACCACATTCCAGTGTTGCAACAACACGCAACCCAAACCCTTCAAGGAAGCATCACAATATACTTCAAATGGTTTATGTGGTTCCGGTAAAATTAAAATAGGTGCTGAAGTTAACTTCTGCTTCAAAGTTTGAAAATTTTTTTCACACTCTGACATCCACACAAACGACACCTCCTTTCTTGTCAATTTAGTCATCGGTAGTGCAATCCGGAAAAATTCTTCAATAAATCTCCGGTAATATCCGGCCAAGCCTAAGAAACTTCTGACTTCTGTCACCGTTGTTGGCCTTTCCCATTCCATCACCGCCTCACTACTAGAAATAGGGCTTTTTCGGACAAAAATTTCAAACGAAATTTATTCCGTCTGAATGACTTTTTCATTTCGGACAAATTTGAGACAAATGTTGAACAATTTTTAGTGGAGATATTGAAATAATATATTCTGTCGTAAATTTGTCTAAATTTTGTCCTAAATTTTGGCGCCAAATTTTTTTTAGATGGCGCCAAAATTTTCATACAGATTAGCAACACATTTTGGACAAAAACTATAATTCATCCGTATTCCATCTGAATATGCGCAATAACTTCAGACGGATTTGGGACACATTTTGAAAAATGTTAATTCTATCCTAAATTTGTCTATAATTAGTCTTAAATGTTTTTACTATAACTAACCCTTCGAAGTAGACAAAATTTTTTCCCACAAATTTGAGACAAAAATAGCATCATTTGTAAATTCCGTTTGAAAGTTCATCAAATTTCAATCAGATTTCAAATATTTATTAAAAACTTTTAAAATTTAGTATAAAAATATTATTTATATTTTAAATTAGTCTATGATTTGTCTCAAAATTTTTACTATTCTAAAATAAAATTTTTTCTTAAAATAACCTTAATTATATATAACTTATAAAAAGGTACCGTTTTTGTTTGCACCTTTCAACTCCAAAACCTCTTGATTAAAATATGAAATAATCAGCATACCAATTAACATCTTATTTATTATTATACATATTTTTTAAAATTGGATTAATAAGTACGTTAGCGCTTATTTATGCATGCTTTTTTATATAAATAAGTAAATAAAAAAATTAATTCTCATAATATGCATGCAGAGAAAGCTTTACAAAAATGCGCAGGCCATTGTTCGCAAAGCACTCGCGAAATGGATTTAGTGTCATCATCTTAGGAGAGGCGCACACGAATTGAAACTTCTGGTGGGGGAAGTTTTTTTGTGCCTGGCGCCAACGAAATAGGTACTTTTGGTGGGGTTACCATGAAATTTAGTTGGTTTATTTTTAAAATATATTTTTAAATATTTTAAAAAATAAAAAAATCATTTAATTTTTTATTAAGTTAATAATTTATTTTTATATAATATCAAATATGAAATAAATTACAATCTTAAAATAATTAATTGAATCATTATAAATCAACCATTAAAATATAAGACTAGTAAATAAATCTATTATTCACAGTAACTCTTTTAATTCAAGTAGTACGTACTCAGTACTAAATAAAAAAAATTTAACAAATATACCTATTCAATCCTAAATTTTAGAACTAAATTGATTATATTAGTTTTTTTTTCTATCATTATATATTATGTTTGATTTTTTTTTAGTTAAACTTGGAAACTCTATCTTTTATTTTTTTTATATACTCTATCTTCTTTTTTTTATTATTTTATTTTATTATACTTAATATTAAATTTCTCATACAAATTTTTATAAACCATCTTATATTTAATTTTGATTTTTTTAGTTACTTCATATTATTTTTTAATTTATTCTTTTAATTATTTACGTTATAATAATTCAAATTTTAATTTTTTAACAAATTTAAGATAAAGTGTATCAAAGAATTACATAGGTAAAAATTTTAAAAATAAATTAGAAGAGTGTTAGGAGTCAGCAGATTTTGTGATTTGTAGCCATCAATTAGCCATCAGTAGTGTTTTTAATGGTGTGAGATTACATCTAATGGTGGATAATTACTCATTTTTCCTTTAATGATTAAATGCTGGCGAAATTTTAATAAAAGTGCTAACTCCTAGACTTTCTCAATAAATTATATCCAATCTTCTAAAAAAAATAGTAAAAATAAAATATAATAAAAAAATCACGTAAAATAAAAAAGTCATACTTTTTCATAAAATTGTAGTATATTAAAAATTAAAAAAATACAAATAAATACATTTCTTAGTGGACTTTTTCATACTATTCATTTTGATCTTCATCCTCATTGTTCTCGTCATCGTCCTCGTCTTCGTTCTCATCCTCATCCATATCTTCGTCTTCATCCCCAAGTGGCATCATCATCATCATCATCATCATCATCATCATCATCACTTGTACTATTGGTTTCCAGTAAATCAACAGTAATGTCAATATCATTTGAGATATGATTGTTAAATTGATTTGTGCCATCTTCTTGATATGCAAAATCCTCCGTTGTTTTAATCTCAATCTCACCTCTTGCTTTAGTCTTGAATACAAACCACCATTCTGCTTTTTCTTTGGTGTTGCTTATTGGATGAGGTGCAAAATATACTTGAATTGCTTTATATGCAATGATAAACGGATCATATTTACCATATCGTCGATTCTTTCGAATCTGTATGATTCCATACTCTTTGTTTACCTTTGTTCCTTTGCCAATTGTGGGATCAAACCATTCACATTTAAATAGTACAACTCTTTTTAGTGGTAGCCCAGTATACTCAATTTGAATAATTTCATTAAGCTGGCTATAGAAATCATTTTCATATTCACCATAACCTGTGCCTTTGACACATATTCCATAATTCTGAGTTGACTTTCCACTTGAGTGAGATCTTGTGTGAAACTTGAAGCCATTGACTTTGTAGATAGGCCAACATTTAACAATTCTCAAAGGACCCCATGCCAAGGAATGAATATTCGAATCTGTCACATTATTTAAAGGATTATGAACCTGTATTAAATAAGAACCAATAAGTAAGAATATAATATATCATTTACCAAAAATTGTGTGTACAATAAGACTATCATATCATGTTGACTTACATAATTTTTAAACCATTTTGCAAACTCCGCTTCAATAAATTGATCAACTTGTTCATCACTTAAAGTAATATGATCTTGGCGTATGAAATCCACAAAGATCCTATAGTACATGAATTTCAAATAAATTAAAATTATTAATATAAGGAAATATTATTAATAGTAAGAATATATATAGGAAGATAAATACTCACTCAATATATGGCTTAATTTCATCACAGTTTATTAGTATATGATTCATGGCTGCACTGAATTCTTTGTCATCTAAATAACGAGTTTTGCATTCACCAGCAAAACAACCAGGCAAATTAAAAATAGACAAATTTTGCTGAATTGAATCATCACCTTCATCATTTTGCTTTGCGTCGATGCTAGTTTGGTTAAAATAGAACTCACAAAAGTAAGAAATCTCCTCAATTAGGTATGATTCAATGATAGATCCTTCAACATGTGCTTTGTTCTTGACTTTTTTCTTAAGATGATGGAGAAACCTATCATGAAAAAATTCATAACAAAAATCAAATAACAAATAGTTGACCTAATAAAACAGTAAAAAGAAATTTGAGAGTAAATATAGAGGTGTGAATAAGGTACCTCTCAAAAGGATACATCCATCTATATTGCACAGGACCACCAAGCAATGCTTCAGATGGCAAATGATAGGTAGATGTTCCATTGAGTCAAAAAATCCAGGAGGAAAAATACGTTCTAGCTTGCATAGCACAATTGGAATATTTTCTTCTAGCTTATTTAGAACATCTTCTCGTAACGATGTTGAGCACAAATCTCGAAAGAATCGACTTAACTCTGTTATTGGCTTCCATATCTGCTCTGGCAATGAACTAAAAGCAATTGACAGTAAACGTTCCATAAATATATGACAATCATGACTTTTCATTCCATATAACTTGCTCTCCTTCATGTCAACACATCTCCCTAAATTTGAAACATACCCATCAGGCATCCTTAACTCTTTCACCCATTCACATATTGCCCTCTTTTGCTGGAGGGTAAATGTGTAGTTTGCTTTGGGTTTTATAATTTTATCTCCACTTTGTTCTGGCAGTTCTAAATTTTTTCGCTTGTAGTATAATGACAGATCCATTCTAGCCTTTACATTATCTTTAGTCTTCTCTTTGATGTCCATGACAGTATTGAATATATTATCAAATATGTTCTTCTCAATATGCATTACATCAATGTTATGACGGATTAAATTATGACGCCAATAAGGCAAATCCCAAAATATGCTTCTTTTGGTCCAATTATGCGTACTTCCATATCCTTCTATCTCAAGTTGCTCAACATCACTTATCTTATCAAAATTCTGAACTATATACCATATTTGCTTTCCAGTCAATCTTGGCGGAGGTTCTGATCTCTCAATTCTATTCTTATAGAATGCATCCTTATTTCTTCTAAACATGTGATTATTTGGCAAGAATTGTCTGTGGCAGTCAAACCATGATGGCTTTCCCCCATTTTTTAATTGGAATGTCTTGGTTCATTCCATACAGTATGGGCATGCTAGCCTGCCTGCTGTCATCCATCCAGACAACATTCCATATGCAGGAAAATCATTAATAGTCCACAACAATGCAGCTCGCATTACAAAATTTGACTTGGAATGAATATCATAAGTTAAAACGCCATCTTTTCATAGTAGTTTTAGCTCATCAATCAAGGGCTGCAGGTATACATCAATCCTAGTTTTGGGATTACGAGGACCAGGATAATCATGGATAAAAACATGTAAGGAGTTTTCATGCACATAGAAGGAGGCAGGTTATACGGAGTGACAATTATTGGCCAACATGAATATTGTTTACCAGATTTACCAAAAGGGGTGAATCCATCAGCACATAATCCTAGTCTGACATTGCGTGGTTCTTGAGAAAATTGTGGATGTTTTCTATCAAAATACTTCCATGCTTTTGAATCCGATGGATGCTCAAGAACTCCTTTAAACTCGTGATCAAAATGCCATCGCATGTGAGATGTTGTGTTCATTGAAGCATAAAGTCTTCTTAAACGAGGTATAAGTGGTAAATAGTGCATTCGTTTCAAAGGAACTTGTTTACCCTTTTTACCTATTTTGTACCTTGGAGAATGACAAAATTTACATTCTTTTCTTGGTATATCATCCTCCTTGTAATACAGCATACAACCATTAATGCAACAATCAATTTTATTGCTTTCCATGCCAAGTTTCGATACTAGCTTCTTTGCTTCATAAAAATTGGAGACAAGTAAGTTATCCTTCGGCATCACTTCTTTCATAGCTTTCACGAAATCATCAAAGATTTGTTGAGATACATTCCCTTTAGCTTTTATACTCAACATTTTAACTGCCATTGATAATTCTGAATGATCAATACATCCCTCAAATAATGGGCGCTGAGCAGACTGTAATAAATCATAAAATTTTTTAGCTTCTGCATTCGGAGACTTCTCCATGTTTTCTTCAAATTGACTCATAAATTCTGGTCCAGCAGCATCAACCACCATAGATTCATACGAATTTCTTATTGGCACATTAGCATGCGGAGAAGAACATGCACCGTCTTGATTATTATCTTGATCTAAATTCAAGGGCAAAGGACTCTCTCCATGTGAATCCCAACACCAGTATCTTGGCATGAAACCACATTTATATAATTCTAATGAAACCTCATCCGGAGTTAAGAAAATCTTATTTTTATGTTTGTTGCAAGGACATCTAAGTACACCGCCTTCAAGTACAAATTGAGGTTGTTTTGTAACTGTATCAATAAAATTTCGAACACTATTGACAAATTCCTGTCGTAATCCTCCTCGATTTGGCAAATTTCTATTGTACATCCACTTTCGATGTTCTGGAATTTTCATATCTACATATATTAAAAATTAAATTAATTAAATTATATTTTTATGACATAACCAACTATGAGTATAATTAATTTAATGTTACAAAATTATAATATTATATTTTGATAAATAATAAATTATCTCAAAAAAATGTACCACACTTCACCGATAATTTAAATTACTATTAAAAAATTGGTATACCATACTATTAAAATGAACTATTTTACTATAATTTTTTAGGAAAAAAACTTAAATGTATGTGTTGACATTTATAATATGAAAAAATGATCATAATAAATAAAATATATACTAATTTTAAAAACACAAGGTAAAAATTACACAAAGTCAAATAAAATAATAATATTGTTCTATAAAAAAATATATATCGATAATAATGATAAAAAAATTTATATCAACAATGAATAATAAAAATTCATGTAAAAAATTATAAAAATATACTTCAGTGAACATAAAAAATTTTTAAAAATTTTTAAAAATAAAAAAATATAAAAATAAACTTGCAAATATCTTATCCATTGTTATTAAAATTGAATCAGATCGATCGCTTCGACAAAAAAGTCGGTCAAATCCTAAAAAATCGATCAAATTCGATAAAGTCGGTCCGATCACACCGTATGAAGTTTAAAATTTCTCAAAATATGTGAAGTGGGTTCGAACCCTTTTCATTTACAATGAAAATATCTTTCTATGCCACTAAGCTGATTTAACTCTCATTAGTGTGTATGCAAATTATAATATATATAAATATA
>NC_029781.3:51501447-51528388 GCF_000817695.3 Arachis duranensis
TATTAAAACAAAATTTATAAATATAATTATTTTATTTTAAATTTATTATTAATATGTAGCAATACATATGGTTAAGATTAACAAAAAAATAAATCTGAGTTTGATTAATAAAAAATTTTGTTTAAGTTAATAAGTCAAACTAATTTTAAATAAAAAATCAGTTTTAAAAAAGAATTCATTTTTACATGAAAAAAATAGTTTTTGCACATAAAAATCTATTTTTATTTAGAAAACCAATGTTTTTTTATCTAAAAATTGATTTTTCTTTAAATTATATAAAATCAATTACAACTTATAAATTATTTTTTAGCATTTTAAAAGATCAATTTTACCTTTGATAATATTTTCAAAAGTTTTAAGATTAATTATTTTTGTTATTATTTTTATTACAAATCAAATAATATAATACAAGGTTAAAATGGTATTGAAATAAGAACAATAAGAAGGAAGGAATTATGAAGTCCAATAAAAAATTCTACAAAAAGGAGAGAATACCTGAAAGAAAGAGAAAGAAAGAACGCAGAGATAAAGAAAGACCAGGAAGAAGATAGTACCTCTTTGAACATAATGTAATAAGAAAAATAAGAAGGGGTAATAGTGGAATAATAAAAAATATCTATAGACACAAAGGAAAACAAAATTTATAAAAAAGTCTGTGCCCATCCTTCTAAATTCCGTGTCCATCACTGTCCTTCGTAAAAGAGTGGACACAAAAGTATAAAAAAACTGTCTGGATAGATATTAAAAATTTTTTTACTCTTTATTTTTTTTTTATAAAAAGACACAAATAACTTTTTATCTTAAAAATTATTAATTCAACTAAACAAGATAAAGTAAATAAAGAACTAATCGGTAAATAATAAAATTATTAATAATGAAAAATTATAATAATAAACATTAAATCACATAATGATAGATATTAAAAAATTTTTTACCTATGTACGGATTGTGAGATGGATCGAAAATTTGCGAGTTAAGACAATTTGTCTTATTGGAACGATGGGGCAGGTACTTATAAAGATACTCCAACACAGAATATATTTAAAAAGTATATATGTGTAGAATGAGTAATATAATTGAGGAGTCTTTAACACCTTTTTATATAATTTTAGACAATTATCTTATCTTATTTTATCTTATCTATCTTATCCATTAATATAAAATATGTATTTAATTATGTTGATCTTCTAAATATTTAGTTTTTAAGATTATTATGTAACAAAATTTAAAAACATAATTTAATTCAAATACTTTAAATTTAATATTAGATATAATTTTTTAAAATATCTATCTTTTAAAAATCAATATTCCATAACTTATTTTTAGATATTTTCGTTATAATCTTTTTTTTTTAATTTGAAAGTAAAAATTAGATATAATATTAATTTTAAAATTTATTATATGTAGTTATTTTAAAGCCACTTATTTACCTGCGCCAAAAATCCAAAATTTTTAATCAAGACCGCCATTTGGGTTCCAGGAATTTCAGATTTAGAGTGCCTTCTCCCTCCTCATATCACAGCTAGGGTCACTTTCTTCTGTGTGCTCTGCCTCCTGCTTGTGGCCGCCGCTGATCTTCCGGGACGAACGCTAGGCAGGCCTCGGACCTCACACCTCATGCAACCTCCACGCTCGTGCGTCGCGCTCAAGGCTACAACCCCAGTCGCTCACACTGCTTTGCTCACACCGTTCTGCCTCCTGCATGTGGCCACCTCTTCCGGTCTCAGAACTCGCATCCCGCTAGCCTCAGACACTGTACTTGAGGCGACTTCCACCCTCGTGCTTAGCTAGGTTACCCTTGCCTCCTTCTCTCTGTGCATCCTCTGTCAGGTTCTAATTTTTATGAGTAGTAATTGTTACTCTGTCAGGTTCATTGTTAATTAATTTTCTTCGTTGTTAATTTGATTGTTATTCAGCATTGTTCATTGTTAATTTGGTTGCTAATTTTTGTGCGTCCTCTGCCAGTTAGATTTGTGTTTTTTTTTCCTTTTTATTTATGCATGATTTTTCTGTTTTTAATGTCAATTTTAATAATTTGTCAATCTTTGTTTGCGAGTAACCAAGCAATTCAATGTGTGTATATGCTGAGACTGAGATCGAGAAGATGTATCTATGTAGATTGTGTGTCATTCATCAAATTGTGTTTAAATGATTATATAAAACAGTGATTTACTTAGTTTGTGGCTTGCAAGTAATAACTTGAACAGAGACAACCTTAATTACTTCTATTGGCTATTGGCTGTGATGAGTGTTCTCAACTTTGTGTTTTACTTAGTTTGTGCTTCTTGGTATAAGTACAAAGCAGTAGAAACAAGCACCGTGATTCAAAAGATAATGCTCTAAAAATGGTTAATGCGTAGGCCTGCACGCTCTTTATTGTAATTTATAAATTATATGCTGCTGTTAATTCTTACAAGAAGCTAGTTAAACTGTATAACAAGGAAATTGTTATTATTAATAAGTGAAAATAATGATTGTAGTTGGCTTTTGTATGTGCTATGGTTCCTATTAAGACAGCAATGACTGTTGTTTCCCAAATTCATTCCTGGATCATCATTAAGCAATCATACTGCAAGTTGAACAAAGTAATATAAGAAACAGTCCTTGTATAAAAGCCCGCGTTGCATTTTCTATACATGTTTTTATTTTATTTTATTTTGTTTCGTATCTTATGGTGAATGAATATGTTTTTTTGGCATCTTGGAAGCTGATCTCATAAATAATTTTATTTATGCCAAAAGGTCTTGAAATGGAGATTATGCCAAAAGGTCTTGAAATGTATTGAAATGGAGAGCAAATTAGAGATAATTTATGCCAAAAATATTATATACCAAAAGAATATTTAAAAATCCATTGAGATGAAGTTTGAAATGGAGAGAGTGGCAGAGTACAAATGATAAATATTTCCTGTAAAAGTTTAGGAAGAATTTATCCTTTTAGTTGTGTTTATCTTTTTCTTTTATAAGAAAAAACAACATATTAGGAACACATAGAAGAACTATAAATTATTAAATTGTTCAATAAAAAATATTCTTTAAATTTATTAATAATAAAAAAGAGTTTTGTTATTAAATCATATTAAATTCACAAATTATAAGTTGTTCGTACAATAATTTTATACTTTATTCATCCAGTTTTGAATCTATAGTCTTTTATAAACATGAGACTTTCTTTTCTTGATTGCATTCATCATATTATTCTTAGTTTATCTATGTATATAAGTAATAAATATTGATAAGAATTATCTAATATAATTGTGAGCAATAATAGTTCCTGATTGCATTATTTCATATTATTCTTTGGCTTCAATATGGAATTTGCACTTGTACAATGGAGTAGTTATGAGCAGTTGTGGAATATAAGTATTATATATATATAGAAAAAATGACCTTAATTTTAACAATATTTAAACCTATATAAAGTCAATTAGTTGCATTTTATTCAAATTGTTTCTTTTAGGCGCTTCTCAAGAGTTGTGAATCCTTCGTGAATTGTTTAAGTTTGTTAACTTTTTGATTGTGTCCTTTGTATGGCTTCTTTTAGAAAAGTAGGAGTCAGTAACAAGCTACATGCACACATATTTTAGTGAAGACTACGGCATAATCATGCATTCTTATGAAGAAAGGAGTAAAAAGGTATTTATGACTGGAAGTTTGATGTTAAAACACCCAGCGTTGTATATGTGATTATTTGATGTAATTGACTTTAGTTTTTGACTATGAATTATAATTGTCGTTGATATTATTGTGATTATAGTTTATTGGTTGGATTTAGTTTGATTATGTTGTGTTGCAATTATGACTATGAACTTGTTAAAATGCTCATGTGTACATATATATTAGTAGTTTAGTACTAAAGCATAGTAGCACTTTATTTTACATCCTCATTGATTATTTTGGCAGCTAAGTATTATTTTATATTGTTATTTTTTAAATTTTTTCGATGATGTACATGTTATTGAAATTTAAATGCAATGTCTTACTAATCTTATAAATCTTTGTTGTTTTAGATGTCAGGTTCTAAAAAAAATAAAGAACACTTGTCAATTAAAGTACAAAAGTCTGGTTGTAAGGAGGTGATTAGTGCACACAAAACTAAGCTTTCACACCCTAAACCTACAAAATCACGAGCTCCAGTTCCTTCACATGTATCTAAAAAGCCTTCAGCATTACCACCCTCTTCTTCGCAGCCACCACAAAAATTCAAGAGAAATTTACTATCTTCCCATGCCAATCATACACCATCACCATCACAATCACCAGCTGAATCACCATATTGTTCACCTATCCAACCTCAGTCATTTGATAATGCTCCTAATAATGAACGAAATTTACATCATGCTCACTCATCGGATGAAAATCATCAAGATGAATCTCTTGCTCAAGAAGGTGAACTTGTCACTCAAGAAAGGCTCTTGAAAATAGAGCCTTTTGGCAATGAGTAAGTACAACAATCAGTTTTCTGTTTTAACGTTCTCTCTATATTGTTTTTATTGTGAATACATGTGTAATTACTCATTATTTGAACTTCTTATATGTTTAATCCATGTACTGCTGTTCGTCATGTAACAAATGCCATTAAAAGCAAATTTTCAGAATTCTGCCCTTTCTGGAGACATGCTAGTGAGCAAATGCGAGATTTGTGGTTTACTGAATTTAGGGTAAGTATTTATTATCATTTTTTTGCTATTTTGATATTATACATAGTGGGTAATTCAATGTATATGTTTGTTTTCTTTTATAGAAAAATTGTATGTGGGAACCTCAACACAATGCAAGAATTCGTCAAATTTTTGAGATTAAAGAGAGTGATCGATTAAGATCGTTGATGAATCAGGAGAGACACAATTATTCAAATGACCCTAACCATGCACCAAAATATATTCCTGAACCCATTTGGCATCAACTATTACATTATTTTGCTACATATTCGAACTTTAAGAACTGGTCAGCAGCAAATACTGTGAATCGAGCATCAAATGCTGGAAGTTCCATGCATACTGGTGGTTCCATATCTATGGGTGAACATGCACGCAGAATGGTAAGATAAAAATAGTTTATTTATAGTATTGTTCTTATTATTTTGCAATGTTCTCTTATTCATTTTTTCCTATCGATTAAAATTTTTTGCAATGTTCTCTTATTCTTTTTTTCCTATCGATTAAAACTGTTATATTATAGGAGAAAGCTACGGGAGTAAAACCTTCTCTAGAAGAGGTTTATACCAAATGCCACACCAAAAAAGACAAAAGTTGGATTGATGAAAGATCTGAGAAAGTCATTGTATGTGATGCTAATTTGTTCTTCTTTTTGTTTTTTTCAACTGCTAATTTTCACTATATGTTAGTATTTGTTCATGGCATATTTAGTTGCGATTAACATGAATTGATTTTGTAGGGTGAATTCAAAAAGCGAAAGACAGAACTTTCTCAAGTAGCTTTATCCTTGGATAATGAGGGAGATGTTGAGGCATCTAAGGAAGGCCTAGATATACCAGATGATTATACTGTTTGGAACGAAGTTGTGACAAAGGGAAAAAAGAAAGCTGCTTTTGGTTTAGGTTCTTTTGGCTTAGATCTCTCTTCAAAGTTGGATTCCAAAAATTGTCCAGAGACATCCAAAGACAATCTAAATATTGAGCAAGAACTTCACATGTGGAAAGAAAAAGCAAAGGAGCAAAAAATAATCAATGAAGAGCAAAATGTTAAGTTGAAAGATGCTGAGCACAAGTTAAAAGATCAAGGACGTCAACTAAAAGTTCAACAGAAAAGAATTGGTTCTACTGAAAAGACAATTCATGCTTTGTATAAAAAGTTGAATCTCTCACTTCCTTCAACCTTGTCTGATCCTACGGAAGATGAGCTTGGGACAGGCTCTAGTGATGATAACATGAGTGATTGATATTTGGAGTATATGTTTCTTCTGATTTAGATTAAGGAATTTTAGGTGAATTAGTTAGTACATTTTATTTTATTCATGATATTTGACTTTTTTAAAGGCTTTTTTTTTGTTTTAGTTTAAGTATTTTTTTCTTATTTTAGTTTGATTACATTTATGGACAAAAGTATTTTAATAATAAATATTTTTTTAACTCTTTTATGCTAATTAACTTTTTCATGATTTTATTATGTGTTTATAATTTGGATGATGTAATTTGAAAAAAAATGATTATGATGGTTTTAATATAGAAAGCAAATCGAATATAATTTATTTTCTAAAATATTTATCTATTAAATAGCAAATTATTTTGTATGAAAATTATTTGAAATATTATATTAAATTTGTAGAAAATTTGTGCGAAAATAATTGGTTGTTTTGTATGAAATTTGTTTCAAATACGTAAATTCTTTTAAATTAAATTTGTCTGAAATTTAATTGAAAAGAAATATTTGATTTGTCTAAAATTTGTTCGAAAAAAATTTGTTATATTTGACTAAATTCGTTAGAAATTTGTCTGAAATAAAGTATATTTTTTGTTTGAAATTTGTCTGAAATACGTTGTTTTTATGTTAGCTAATCTGTCTGAAATTCGTCTAAAATACATCATAATAGTTAGAAATCTAGCAAATAAATGCCTATTCGAAATTTGTCACAAAATCGTCTGAAAAAAATTTCGGACGAAATTTCAGACAAAATTTAAATTAGCAACAAGGCTTTTTGGGACAAAAAAAATTCGTCCCAATTTTGTTTGAAAAAAAATTTGTCTATAATTTGTTCGAAATTTATTTCAATTTCTTCTCAAAATTCGTCCGAAAAAGCAATATTTCTAGTAGTGCCTCCACTTTAGAAAGATCCACCGCTATCCCTCTTTTGCTCACCACGTGAACTAAGAACTTCACTTTCTCCTTCCAAAACTCGCACTTGGACAACTTAGCATACAATTTCCACTCCTTCAAGATTTGTAACACAATCCTTAAGTGTTCCTCATGCTCTTTTGTCGTCTTAGAATAAACTAAGATGTTATTTATGAAAACCACCATGAATTTGTCCAAAAAGGGACGAAACACTCTGTTCATGTAATCCATGAAAACAACAGGTGCATTCATTATCCCAAAGGAAACGCGTCCTAAATGCAATCTGAGGGATATCATCCTTTTTCATCCTTATTTGACGGTAACTAGATCTCAAATCAATATTGGAAAATACTCCAGCTCCTTGCAGTTGATCCATCAAGTCATCTATTCTTGGCAGCGGGTACTTATTCTTCATAGTCACTTTGTTCAAATGTCTGTAATCCACACACAGTCACATTCCTCCATCTTTCTTTTTCACCAATAAAACTGGTACTCCCCACGGTGATACACTCGGTCGAATGAACCTCTTATTCAAAAGCTCCTTCAACTGAGTCTTTAGTTCATCCAGCTCTATCAGAGCCATTCTATACGGCGCAGTCGTCAGTGGTCCAGTTCCCGGCACCAATTCAATTGCAAATTCAATTTTCCTTTGAGGTGGAAACTCAGGGATATCTTTCGGGAATACCTCAGGAAAGTCTCTTACTATCGGGATTTGATCTAAGTTCAGGGCATCGCCCGATGCATTAGCAGTCATCAAGATATAACCTTGACACTTTTTCGCATTACAGTGCACCATTACAGAGTTCAGGTAGTAACCCTCAGCTACCACTCCTCCATTTTCTCCTTCCGGCATAAATTGAATCGACCATTCAAAACAATCCAACAAAATCCGGTTCTTTGACAACCAATCAAACTCCAAAATAATCTCCAATCCAACCATTGGCAAACAAATCAGGTCATGCATAAAATCTCTACCCTCCAGTTTAAATCCTACTTGCCTACAACCTGACCTAGTCATAACCGTCTGATGCGGAGTATGTACATGCAATTCAAATGCTAACTCTGGCACTTTCAAGCCTAATTCCTCAACTTTATCAAATAAGATAAATGAATATGAAGCTCCAGTATCATACAATGCAATTAAGGTTTTATCACTAATTAGACATATACCTCTCATCAACGGATCCGCCTTAGAAGCATCCTTGGCGTTCACAGCAAAAACTCGACCTTGATACTGACTCTGACCTGCATTCGGGTTCTTCCCACGAGCGCAATCCTTCGTAATATGACCAGGCAATCCACAGTTGAAGCAACCACCTAAACCAATCTTGCAAGAGTCATATGGATGAAAACACCCACAACGTACACAAGTCAAATTCGGAGAATTCTTACTCTGATTTCCTCTTCCTTTGGCATACTGAAACTGATTTTGAATGTTCTTTCTAAAACCTCCTTGTTCTTGAGGCACATATTATCCTCTCTTGAAACTCTGACCCCTCGAATGAAAATACTTGTCACATCCCTTACAAGTATTCCCTCCATGAGTGTCCTTGGATGCAGCTACTGTCTTGGCATACTCCTCAACCACCCTCGGCTTATTTACCGAATCGGAGAAGGTACAAATCTCTATAGGAGTCACAACAGTCATTATGTTATCCTTCAAGCCCCTTTGGTACTTGATACACTTCCAGCTCTCGTAGGTCTTCGGGGCAACCCGACACACCCTAGAAAACCTATAAAGCTCCTCAAACTTACTTGTGTAGTCTGCCACCAATAAGGAACCTTGCTTCAGCTGCATAAGTTCCATCTCCTTCGCTTCCCTAGCAGACTCAGGAAAGTATTTCTTGTAGAAGTCCGTCTGGAATACGTCCCAAGGAACATCGGTATTCTGAAGCTGTAGCAAGCAGCACTCGGCTTCCTACCATTGTTGGGCCTCTCCCGCAAGCTAATAAGCAGCAAACTCTATGTATTGGTTATTCGGGATGTGCTGTGCTTGTAAAGTACGCTCCATGGCTTGAAACCAGTTGTCTGCTTTTGTAGGATTAGTTGATCCTTGAATAATTTGCGGATGAACCTTGAGAAAAATCGTCAAGGTCATCAGAGCAACTCCCGTGTTATCGCTGTTTCCCTCAGCATTGTCATTTGCATTTCCTTCGCCATTCTCATTTTCGTTTCCGACCGGTTGGCCTAACCTCTGCATAGCTTGCAGAGTCGTAACAGCATTAGCCTCCATAGTGTTCGCTAAATTTGTCATTGCCACCATAAATTCGGCATGGTTGTCTGCCGGTTGCTCATTCCTATTTTCTCGTGAATGTGCTCGATCTCGTCCACGAGTGGACATTAGGGTTCCTGTCTACACCAAATAGTCGATATCAAGGTGATTAGTCTCAATATCAAAAGCCTAGTGCTTCAATCATCCCAAACGGGCACTCACAAATAAGCATGCTATGAAATATCAAGTAGATAACCTAATAGCATCAAAGAAAAGACATAGAGTATGCAATGAAGCACAATTGGTCTATCCCTTAGGCTCACGAGGACAAACCGCTCTGATACTACTAAATGTAACACCCTAATTAACCTAGCTTTTACCTCGCGTTGTAAAGCAAATGTTAATCAAATGTTACGACAGTTCTAAGCTCATACATATGATATATAAAAGAAATAATATAATCTAGAAGCCCGATGAAAGATATAGCTCAAAACAGAGTTTAAAAAGCGCAAAATATACTAATGAAGCTTCTAACTTACAGCACAAGAAACAGATACAATATAACAAAATATCATAGTGTAATATCATAAAGAGTCTAGCAAGACTCCAAGAATAACAAGATCCTCCGCTTCTGTCACCATCAAGGAACTCACTGTGGTGGGTTGCGACCTGCATCTGAAAAATACAACTGAAATATGGTATGAGAACCGGAGGTTCTTTGTATGGTAACAGTGGCCAGTGATGTAAGATATAAGACCCCGGGACGCCAATGCAATCTTAGACTTCATATCCATCACAAGATTTCAATCTTAAGGCATACTAAAATAATAAAGCATATATGTATAAATCTTAACATAAATAAAAAGGGTTCTCCATCTTAAGGGATTTCTATTCTAACCAAACACCGATGTCCCACAGCCTTGAGTTCATGCGATCCCATTGCCACCTTCTTCCGAACCTCCCCAATCCCAGTAGAAATCACAATTAATTACAATGCAAGTAAAACACAAGTAGAAGCATATAAGGCAAGTAGTTCAAGTAAGTAATTAGGGATGTTATAAACTTAGGTAAGCAATTACAAGTCGGCAAAGCAAACAAATAGATAGAAAATGCATATGATGAATGCTTGTCCTACTGGTTGTGATATCACAATGTCTGTTCAACTGCCAACCTGACACACCTCCATGGAGATGTTGCCCTTCGAAATCATCATTGGGAACCCCCGAGATATGGTGCTCGGATCACTGTCCATGATTTTGTGCCTGCACACTCTATTGATCCGAAGGGATGCGAGCGAGATACTCTTGTCTCAGACTTCACATCTCAATGTAAGCGGGATTAACCACCGTCCTTACGCAGTCGCCGCTACCTTGACAGGCGGGATTAACCACCGTCCCTGCTAGGCGCATAGCGTTTCATCAATCTCAGAATAAAACAGTAGTTCAGTGGTTCTTTCAAAAAACATTTTCAATACACCAATGATTCATTATTGCACATTTGAGTCCTCGACTCATTTCAACCACTGTCACATCAACATTTCCATTCCGAGTCCTCGACTCATCTCAACTACTGTTAATTCACATTTTCATTTCGAACTCAACAGTTCATCAGTTCTCATTTCATATACCAATCTAACTTAAGACGCTACCAAACCATCCTTAGTACACCCGAAACCTAAGCCTCTGTTTTCTAATTCCATAACAATATCAACTAAAACTCTTAGGTTATTTCCCATGTTCTCATACTCAAAATTATGCCTAAAAGTTTTAAAATAGTGTCACGGAAGCTTACAATCTTTTTGGAAAGGTGAAATAGTTGAAAACAAAATTTAAATTTGAGAAACAAGGCGAGTGTGCGTGCACATGCCCAAAGAGAGTTTTAAAACATGTGCGTACGCACAGGTACCAAATTTTGCAATTCTGTTCGCTCGCACAAGCTGTGCTAGCACCCTCTACAGATTGCCCTTCCCAACGTGTGCGTGCGCACAGGTTGTAAACGTTCATTGGATATGTACGCGCACAAGCTGTGCTAGCACTCTAAACAGATTGCCTACATCTGCGTGTGCGTACGCACAGGTCTGTATGTGCGCATATGTTGAAAATTTCGCAGGGGTGTGCGTGCGCACATATCAAAAATCACAAAATTCTGCAACTTTGCAAAATTTTAGATTTTCAACCCTAAACTTTGAATGATAATAACTTTCTCTACAAAAATTCAAATTTTACAAACTTTATATCAAATTGAAGAGTTTTCAATATATTTAATTCTAAATCAATTTCAACAAAATTTGAAAATCGAGGCAAAAGTTATGACCAAACAAAGTTTATCAAAAACTAACTTTTTCCAAATTCCACAATTTCTTGTAAACACAACCCAAACCATACCAAACCATTCCAAACTCCATTTTTCATCAAAAACTACTGTTTGTGTCATATTACCCTAATCTAACCACATTTTCCTTCACATTTCATTATTCTCAACCTCGACATCAAATACATAACCCTTATGATCAATCCACATTCAAATTTACCATCCACATTACCATTTCATCAACCTCAACATCACATCTATCATACCAAACCACTTTTCAAATCCACACAATCATTCATCATAAATGAATTCAAAATTCATCAATCCATCATAAATCATCATACATCAACATTCAACAACTCATCAACTATTATAATTCAAACATATCCTATGGGTCACTATCCTAAGTGTCCATGAATATTATATACTACATAGAGAAAATTGAAACTATACCTTGACCGATTCCCAATATGCCAAAAATCCAAAAATTGAGTTCAACTCAAGCTTTCAACCACAAGCAAGCTTCCAATTCCAGTCAAACAAGCACCAACAAGTTCCAATAGCTTCCAAGCTCACAATAATCAAGCTATGTACACACAATTCATCACTAATCAAATTAGGGCTCAACATAATTAAAATTTCACAAAGGTTAAAGACATCTTACCTTTCCCATCATATTTGGAAGCCAAAATTTAATGCTAAGTAAGGATTAGAGTATACGTAAACACTCAAAATCACAAATTCACTTGATTATAAACCCTAGGATTCGAAATTTTGGAGAGAAGAATTGAGAGGGATTTGTGATTTCCTTACCAGTTTTTTGGGTCGGTTTTCTAGAGCTCTTCATGAGGAATGCGTGGCCACAAACAGTGCGGCGATCAGAGCTCTGTAGCTCAGGGTATGAGCTTGAGAAGATGAAAGTGAATAGTGTTAATGGAGCTTCTTCTCCTTCTTCTCTTATCAGCTGGTGATGTTGTGTTTTAAGTGTTTGTGCTGAAGTGGGTTCATTAAATGAACCTTTATATATGTTGGGCTTGGCCCAACTTGGGTCCGGTCCAACCCGTTAGCATTTTTATCTCTTTTGCCCTAATTTCAGGCCAAACCTTTTAAAATTAACGCCCAATTTTTGACTTCTAATATTTTTCTAAGGTTTTTGACTGTTTTCACTTTTTCTTGCGCAGTATCGGGCATACTTGAACCGGTTCAACCAGTTCAACTGCCGGTTTTCCGTTTTTCGCGATTTTTTGCAGAAAACACATTTTCTGACTTAGAAAAATTTACTGAGTCTAATAATCATATTTAAATCCTCAAATTCTCACTTTAATTTTTCGAAACCGAATTTGGGCAATATTAACTACTTAATTAAACGATTAATTAAGCTCGATTTTTACACGATAAACTCTTCAAAAGCTTTTTCGTTCGTTTCCTGAAAAGATAAGGCTATAGGGGGTGAGAACCTAACCACACGGTCTCACCAGAGGAGTTCCAGAATTGTCACAAGAAGATACATAAAGAATGTTATTTTCAACAGCAGTGATCATCGTTCGTCTTATGAACCTTTCTGAAAACAAACAGTTAATCACCCAAAATCCAAATTCATATTTTTCTTATAAAATCTTAAAAGTTACCTAAGCTGTATGAATGACCATCCTGTTCCAGGAAAAGGTACATTAAGTCTGTGTTGAACTAGTTAGATTTTTCATACTTTGCTAAACCTCAACACAAATCAATCTCGACCTCTAGCCCATCACATAATCAATCATGGCCTCCGGCCTAAACATAATCAATCAACATTCAATCCACCATAATCCGACCAACTAGTCACAATCACAAGTAATGATGTTTAAACACAATCAAGAGTAAGTACAACAAGTATGGAAATTAGCAGTTAAATAGAAATATTCACATAGGCAAATCAAGTACAATATGCACCCGTAAACCATGTAGCATAGATGCACATGATGCATGCCTGTCCTATTGGCCATGAGCTCACATATCGGTTCTGTTGCCATACCTAGCTCGAGCAAGCGGGATTAACCCACCATCCTTACTATTATGCTCTATAAAAGCAAGCAGGATTCACCAACCGTCCTTTCTTCAAACTTCCCTCTCTATCTTGCATCTCCAGGAGGCATATAATTCAGGGATTAGTGCGCTACCACCTTCTCCTAGAGGCAACGCTATCTAGGGATTGCGAGCTCGGCCTCTTATACGTTAGAGGGAACCAAAAACAAGCGGGATTAACCAACCGTCCTCGTTCGGAGAAAATCTTAAATCAGTACGCAAGTGGGATTCACCACCGTCTTGCCAATCTCAGTAATATTTACAATCAATCAAGCATAAAATCATAATCAAAATCGAACTATAAGCCTTTAAACTCATTTTCATCATGATTCTAAATCATTCTTGGCCCATTCACTTTCAAGAACAAAATGTATTTAGTTCACATCTCGCTAAGAATTACTTCCATATCTCATTTAATCTAATATTCACTGTCAAATTTGAAAACCATTTAGAAACTCAATTCATCAGATTTTCTCACTCATTCCATAGTTTAAAAATCAGTTATCAAACATCATATGGGTTTTACAAGGAATTACAAATTTTCTAGGAAAGCTAAATAGTCAAAAATAGAGTTCTTCAAAGAAAACAGGACGGGTGCGTACACACCACCCTGTGCGTACACACAGCTTGCAATTTTTCATTGGCGTGCGTACACACTATCTTCAACCCACCCTTGTTTAGTGCGTATGCATGCGGCATGCGCGCGCACACCAACAAAATTTTGAAATTCATTTTTAAAGCCCAATTTTCAAACCTTTGTAACTTTTACTATAGAAATTAGTTTTTGTCCGTTCTTCGAACGTCATAAACTAGACAAACCGAAGTTTCATTCAAATTAATTCTGAAATTTTTTATTTCCTGGGACCAAGTTATGGCCTGTCTAATTTAACCAAAAATCATTTTTTATCCAAAAACTTAGTGCATTGAAAATAAACCATTTCCAAATTCATTCTCTTGAAATGCAAGTTAAATCCTTTTTCAAAATTACTTTTCCTTTAAAATCAATACCACTTTTGTAATATTTTTTGAAAAATACAAAACGACTTCACTTAAAACCATTTCTATTTTATAAAAACTCACTTTCACTCAACCAAAATCCTCGAACTAATTTCAAAACCGTTTCGAGTTTAAACCTTTCTCAGAAGACTTAAAAATTATTTACCCTTAAATCAATCACTTAAATAAATTCAAACTTATAAAAATTTTGGTAGCACTTTCTCTTAAACTTAGACTTTTTCATCCTTCAAGAATTTCATCCAAACCACATTTCTCAACCTTTTTCAACAGTTTCAAAATGAAACCATTTCTTAATATAACATATAAATAAGAACTTTAATACAAAACTATTTTTCTCAATAAAGATATGCAAATCCAATTTTCACCATAAAACCACTTTTTAATATATACATTCAAATCAACTTTTCAAATTAGTTTTCATTAACTACCACACGCTAACTTAATCAATTAATAATTCACTCAAGTAAATAGTCATATTCATCCAAAATAAACCAGTCAATCCATAAATAAGACTCACATAATCACCAAATATATATTTTTTGCATTAATATCAATTAATAAATATTTCGTAATGTAAAATATGTTTTAAGAAAAATCATACCTCAAATAGTCGAAACCCGTAAGCTACAAATCACGTCAAGACTCTTTTTCTCTCAGCCTGCAACAGCGACAGCCGTAATCACATCTTCATACTACTTTTGCAGCAACAACAACAACTTCAATCGCGACATGCAATAACCAAAACTCAACCTTATGGTAATAACACCGTAAAAACCTCAGTAACATATAACAGAATTGTGACTATAAGGGTTTTCGGAGTAAAAATAACTTATTGTACCTAAAGGAACCAAGTACATCTCGGCCGCAGCCCCAACGATTGACTCTAGCGAGTTCCATGATAAACTTCAATTTTGTGGTTTATCTTGTGTTGAATTTGGGGAATTTTATCAACTTTTCTCATATTTATTCAATGAAATAATATGGTTTTGTGAATTTCTCCTAATTTGTGCTTAAGAGTGAAAACATGCTTTTTAGGCCATAAAATAGATAATTTTAATTCACTTTAATTTCACTCGATGCCTTGATATGTTTGTTAATTGATTTCAGGATTAGAAGGCAAAGATTTGGTTGAAGGAATGAAGAAAAAGCATACAAAAATGGAGAATTCATGAAGTAATGAGGATTTGCTGAACTCAAGGTCATGCGTACGCGTCACCCACGCATACGCGTGAGATGGAGATTCACCAGCGATGCGCTCGCATCACCCAACGCGCACGCGTGACAAGTAGCACGTGACCAACTTAAGGGCAATATCCTTGCGGTGATTTCTGAGCTCAAGGAGGCCCAAATCCAACTCATTTCTTATGCTTTTAAACCCAAGGATTGCAAGGGAAATTGGGGGGGGAGTCATAGGATAGTTTTCATCATGTTGAAGGTTAGAATTCTAGAGAGAGAAGCTCTCCCTTCTCTCTAGAATTTAGGGTAGTTTAGGTTAAATTTTCTTAGATCCAACTTTTAATTCTTTTTTTGTTTTAGTTTTTCCTTTTAATTTATAGTTGTTACATCTTTACTCTTCTAGTTTTACTTAAAATTTTCTTTATTTTGTTGCTTTTGTGTTCATGCACTCTTGTTGATTCCAATTTTCTTTTAATGCAATTTTATGTTTCTATGTCTTTTTGTGTTTATCTTCATTGCTATTGTTGATTTCTTACTTATGTTAGTTATGTGTTTCATTAATTCTTGCATTTTTTTATGTTTACTATTATTGTACTTCAGGTGTTTGACAAAATGTTTTCTCTAATTATTGGGTAGTTTTCTTTATTTTTAGCTTAGGCTAAGGGAATTGAGTGACCTTGAGTCATTGGATCTCATTGAATTGGTGAGTTGAGAATCCTTTGTGGTCAATTTGATAACCATCGACACTAGCCTACTACTAAGTCAATTAGTAGCTAGGTTAGGACTTATGGATTGATGTTAATCAAGCCTATTTGACGTACTTCAAGCGTTGAAGTAGACATTGTACTTACTTCAAGCATAGGAGTAGACGTAATGGGTTGGTCTCTCATAATTGTCAATATATAATTTGTAGACAAGGATTGTGATCTCAATTCCTATGTCTAGCCAAGAGTTCTTTTCCTTTCTTTTATTAGTTCTTGTCATTTACTTTCTTTTATATTTTCTTGCCACTTATAAAATCAAACCCCCTTGTTCTTCATAGCTAATAATTGATCACTTCGTTACAATTCCTTGTAAGACGACCCGAGGTTTGAATACTTTGGTTAATTTTTTATTGGCGTTTGTACTTGTGACAACCAATCTTTTAAAATTTGATTTGAGTATTGTTAGTTGATTGGGAACTATACTATCAATAGAAATTATTTTGTGTGAAATTCCTAACCGACGAAAATTCTCTCATCAAATTTTTGACGCCGTTGCCGGGGAATTGCAATGGTGTTATGTTATTGGCTATTGTATATATGTTGATGTTGATATTGTGAATTTGCTTCTTTGTTAGTTTTTTCTTACTTTAGGAGTTAGTTTTTATTAGTTCTTATTAGTATTTGTTTTTATTTTCTCTTGTCACTATGAATTCTCATCACTTTTGCTATGAGTGTGGTTACAACTATGTTGTAGGAGATGGAAATTACAATGACAACATGCATCAAGGATGGAACAATCAAATATGGGAGGAGCCTCAAGGATTTGATCAACTCTCTTGGCAACAACCTCCCCAAATGTGCTATGAGCAAGAGTCATTCCAAGATGCATACCAAGTCAATGGTTATGGTGGACCCCCTTGTGATTATCAACAACCACCACCCTTTGCCTATGAACCCCCTCCACATTATAGTCCTCAACCATCATACTCACATGTCTCAAACCACCAAACACCTCCATATGATCCCAATCTGTATCCACCATATCAACCACCTTGTGAACCGTATGAACCATATGTAGAATCACCCTAATTCCACCACTAATACCCTCAAGAACCACCACCTTCATACTATTACCAAAATAAACCACCTCCCATGTATGAGAACTTTCAACCACAAGATGAATTTTTCTTTCTACCACAACCGTCCATGGAAGAATATCCATATCCATTAATCCAAGAGCAACATGATCCTACCTATGTTACTAAAGTGGAACAAGAACCAAGTTATCGTTTCAAGGAAGCAATATATCGGCTCCAAGCAATCATTCGTCAAAAGGAGCAAGAGGAAGCCCAAAGGATGAACGAAGCTATCGAGACCAACCTTGCCAAAATTAAAGCTAACTTAGACTCATGGGATTTATACTGTAGACAAAGCATCTCCACGGATGAATCTGAGAAATCAATCGAAGAGTGGAGCATGAAGGAGATTTTAAAATCCCAACATGAGGACAAGGAGATGGGGTATGTCTTGCAACAGGAGGAAGACCTAGGCAAAGTTGAACAAGAGGTGGATTCTAAGCTTGAGAAAACTTCCACACCAAGTAATGTTGTTGATGATTTTGAGGAAGTTGTTGAACCTTCTTCCATTGAGCTTGAAATTGATGTTGAGGAAGATAATGTATAACCTCCAAGGCATATCTTGGTTGAAAACTTTGAAGAAGTTGATCAAGAGATGGATTCAATCATTGATGAATTCCTATCTTCAATTGAATCCTCTCCTATTAGACTTGACATAGAGATCAAAGAAGAAGATACACAACCTCCCATACCCTTGGTAAGCAATGAAGAAGAGATTGAAGTGGAAGAAAGCTACTAAGTGGAAGAGGTTGAAATTGAAGAACCTTGCAAAGAGGTGGGAGTTGTCAAGGAAGAATACAAGGGAGTAGAGTTTGCAAGGACATTGGAGCCATCACCATCCATCCTTTCATTCAAGTGGGTAAATCTCGTATCTCTAAGCTTTATCATCCCACTTGAATATGGTTTACTTGAGACGGATGGTCAACTTAGAGCTCTTTGTGGCCTTAAGAGCAAAAGGGAGATGGTTAGTGGTTGGAAACATCACTCTAGGTTCATGATGATTGTATCTTCAAAGTTTGATTGCAAAGTTTGGTGTAGAGCTAGATTGCTTGGGTCTAGGAGGATGTTTGGGTGCTTAAATGAGGATTTCAAGGCTAAACCACCCAGATGGAATCATGATGATCAACTTGAAGATGGGTGTAGAAATAAGATTTGGGATCCGGACATATATGAGGATCAATTTTGAGAGCCCTTAGCTTGTGTGGAACTTCATCAAAGCTTGGTGCCATTGATTTTGAAATTTGGAGCTTACTTGAAGTCCAAGCATTGGTGAAAGTTTCAAGATGAGTACAAGCATAAACCACCTTGACAAGGAGCTTCCCAAATGTCCAACTTAAGGACTTAAACTAAAAGTGCTAGGTGCGAGACACCCCACCATGGTAAACTATTTCCATTCTCTTGTATATATAATCAATGAATGAATTGAGTTGCCATTGTTAGGTTGTTTTCTTCTTTGCATATTCTTATTTTAGTGTTTTAGTTGCTAGTTTGTTTGATTAGATTTATGCCTTAAGTTGTAGAATAGTTGTTGTTAAATTGTATTTTGCTTGAAGTGTAAGTTTTGTTTGTTTTGTACTTGAAAATTTTCAAAAACTAAAAGAGTTGATGTTAAATTTGAATTTTGGTTGCTTTAGAATGCTTATAGATTAGGAGAGTGCCCTGTTTCTGTTTTCATTTTCTATATAAAAAAAAGCGCGCCACGCATAAGCGTGGCTAACGCGCACGCGTCGTGTGCCATGTTTGGACACCTGGTACAAAAACCAGAGAGTTGCGGTAGAGTGGTGCTGGTATTGTGCGAATATCACAATTTGGCTCACGCGCGTACGCGTGGGTGATGCTTAGGCATCACCTGTACTTTCTGCATTCCACGCGTACGTGTGGGCGACGCTTACGCGTCGATTGTCCCTCCTGCCTTCGTCGACCACGACGCTTACGCGTCGATTGTCCCTCCTGCCTTCTACGCGCACGCGTGGTCGACACTTACGCGTTGCCTCACACCCTGTTTCTTCCCCTTTCTTCTTCTTTCTTCTTCTCTCCTTCCTTCTTTCTTCTTCTTCTCTCTTCCCTTCTCCCATTTCTTTTCTTCTCTTCTCACCCTTCTCATCATTTCTTTCTTACTTCTCTTTCTTTCTTCTTTTCCCTCTTTTTGAATTTTCACTTTCTATTTTTTTCTCGTCTTTCATCTCTTTTGTTTATTGCATTTGCTTATTTTTATTCATAGCATTTTAATTTTTTTTATAACTTGTTCTTATTTTTTTTCTAAGTTTGCTATTTTAATATTGGTGTTGAATTTTCCTACTCAATTGTTGAGACTTTCTTGGTTAGTTTTGGTGCTTCTTGGCTTGTTTGATATTGATGGGTGATGAAATTTCTAAGTCAATACTTAATCTTGTATGACTCTTGTGCTCTTTGTGCATTGATATGAACTGGCATGTCTTTCATGACTTACTCTTTCTTGTTTGAACTTGATGCTCAACATGCTTTTCAGGTCATTTACTTATGCTTTGACTTTACGCTTGCATCAAGTGTTAGTTGATATGCCATTTACTTATATTTCTTTCTCACTTATATGTTGTAGCTACCATGTAGTTGAGAACCTTACTCTTATTTGAAATTAGCCCTTGCCTATGTTCTATTTGCTTGATATCTTTTTTGTAGGCTTAATTTTCTTTCTTTTTCTTCCCTTTTAGGCTGGCCACCAAAAAGAGAAAAAGGAGAAGCTTCTAAATGGGGGTAACAAACAAGTTTACCCGCACAATCTTTTGAAAGAGCTCATCAGTTGTAGCAACCTGTCCACCTTGCTCTTCTTTGCATACATTGAGGACGGTGCAATCTTCAAGTATGCGGAGGTCGTCCAACCGATCTCCGTGGATAACCACTTCCCTTTTCAACACCAACTCTTAATTTTCTGTGTTAGATAGTCATTGCATTGCATGATAGGTTGCACGTTAGTTAGAATTTGTATATATTTTACCACATCTTTGTATGTTAGGACTACTTGGTTAGAGTAATGATTTCTCTTCCAAGAAATATGGTTTTAAGGCAGTAATTTAAAAAAAATTTCTTTTTTTGAACTTGCTTGAAGAATTTACTTTGGAACATGGTTTTTGAGCTAAGAACACAAGCATGTGAGTTTTGAGCCCAATTGTGTGGTTACATCATATAACCACTTATTTCCATTCGTGTGCATTATTTTCTTTCTATGATTGTAATCTTTAATTTGTTTGATTCTTTATGTCAATTATTCCTTGTATACATGCATTTATATGACTGAGGCCATCATTTCATTTAGCTCACTTACCCAAATAGCCTACCTTTCATCAACCATTGTTAGCCAATTTTGAGCCTATTTAATCCCTTTTGTTCTTAATTTTAGCACATCACTATCCCTAAGTGAAAAATAATGAATGTCCCTTAATTTGGATCTTTGATTAGCTTAGGCTAGTGAGGGTGTGTATCATTTGAGAATGGAAATTTGGAGACATTGGTTGAGGTAAAAGTGTACTTTGTATTTTTGTTTAAAATAATGGAATTCGGTACATATTCATGCATTAAATATGTAAAACCATATGTATTGATACGTTTTTATACACTTTATTGTAAAAAAAGAAAATGATGATAAAAAATATATATGTAGAAAAAGAAATAGAAAAATAAAAGAAAGAAAAATATTTAGAAAAAAGAAGCAATAAAAAGGGATAAAAATGCCCCAAAGCAAGTAACAATAACAATGCATATGGATGTAAATCAAAGAGAATGCATGAGTATGTGAAAAAAAAAGTAGGAATCATAGGTAGCTAGGTATTGCATTAGAATTGTATAGGTTGTTATATGCGTTGGTGAGAGCTTAGGTTAATCAAAGATTCCAATTTCAAGCTCACTTAACTATATGCATTCTTACCTTTACCCTAGCCCCATTACAACTTATGAATAAGTTCTCATGATAAATGTATGCATGTATTGAATAATTGTTGACTGTTAGATGAAAAACAGATCTTGAAAAGCATGATTAGAAGAGAATTGAGTGAATCAACCCTATACACTTGAGCGACTAGAGCGGATACACTTCCGGTGAGGGTTCGATGCTTAATTTCTTTTTACCTGCTTTCACGAGCTTTCTTCTTGCAAGTTTGTTTATACTTCATTTTTTTACATTTGAATTGGTAGGATTCATGAATCGTCATATGTCCTTAGCCCTACTTGTTCATATATGTCTTGGAGATTGATTTACTTTTAACCATGTAGGTAGAATCATTTTGCATTCATATTGATAGGTGCATATAGTTTATTTGCATTGAATAAATGTTCATACCCCTTTTCTTGTCTTTCTTGGTTTAGCATGAGGACATGCTTAGTTTAAGTGTGGGGAGATTTGATAAACTCCAATTTTGTGGTTTATCTTGTGTTGAATTTGTGGAATTTTATCAACTTTTCTCACATTTATTCAATAAAATAGCATGTTTTTGTGAATTTCTCCTAATTTGTGCTTAAGAGTGAAAACATGCTTTTTAGGCCCTAAAATGGATAATTTTAATTCACTTTAATTCCATTCAATGCCTTGATATGTTTGTTAAGTGATTTCAGGATTAGAAGGCAAAGATTGAGTTGAAGGATGAAGAAAAAACATGCAAAGATGGAGAATTCATGAAGAAATAAGGATTTGCTGAACTCAAGGCCACGCGAACGTGTCACCCACGCGTACGCGTGAGATGGAGATTCACCAGCGACGCGCACGCATCACCCCACGCACACGCAAGACAAGGAAAATTGCCAATGATGCGTACGCGTGACCCATGCGTACGCGTGACAAGTAGCACGTGACCAACTTAAGAACAATACGCTGGGAGCAATTTTTGAGCTCAAAGAGACCCAAATCCAATTCATTTTTTATGCTTTTGAACCCATGTTTTGCAAGGGAATGGGGAGGGGAGGGGGAAGTCATAGGATAGTTTTCATCATGTTGTAGTTAGAATTCTAGAGAGACCCTTCTCTCTAGAATTTATGGTAGTTTAGGTTAAATTTCCTTAGATCCAACTTTTAATTCTTGTTTTGATTTAGTTTTCCTTTTTAATTTCTTATTGTTACATCTTTACTCTTCTAGTTTTACTTATCATTTCCTTTATTTTGTTGTTTTTATCTTCATGCACTCTTGTTGGTTCCAATTTCCTTTTAATGCAATTTTATGTTTCTATGTCTTTTTATGTTTATCTTCATTGCTATTGTTGATTTCTTGCTTATGTTAGTTATGGGTTTCATTAATGTTTGCATTTTGTGATGTTTACTTTTATTGCACTCTAGGTGTTTGACAAAATATTTTTTATAGTTATTGGGTAGTTTTCTTTACTCTTGGCCTAGGCTAAGGGAATTGAGTGACCTTGAGTCATTGAGTCTCATTGAATTGGTGATTTGAGAACCCTTTGTGGTCAATTTGATAACCATTGACACTAGCCTACTACTAAGTCAATTAGTAGCTAGGTTAGGACTTATGGATTGATGTTGATCAAGCCTATTTGACATACTTCAAGCGTTGAAGCAGACATTGTACTTACTTCAAGCATAGGAGTAGACGTAATATGTTGGTCCCTTATAATTGTCGATATATAGTTTGTAGACAAGGATTGTGATCTCAATTCCTATGTCTAGCCAAGAGTTCTTTTCCTTTCTTTTATTAGTTCTTGTCATTTACTTTCTTTTATATTTTCTTGCCACTTATACAATTAAACTCCCTTGTTCTTCATAGCCAATAATTGATCATTTCATTGCAATTCCTTGTGAGACGACCCGAGATTTGAATACTTCGGTTAATTTTTCATTGGGTTTTGTACTTGTGACAACCAATCTTTTAAAATTTGATTTGAGTATTGTTAGTTGGTTAGGAACTATGCTATCAACGGAAAATATTTTGTGTGAAATTCCTAACCGAAGAAAATGCTCTCATCACTCCAGTAGTGGCAGCTTTTGTTGGTGACTAGAACGGCAGCAATGTAGCTCAACGGAAACGAAAATGATGTATGCAGTTCGGCAACGGTGGCTAGGCCTCGATAGAATGCAGCATGGCAATGAGACTTCTCCTGGTGGCTCCACGACAGTTCAGCAGAGACGGCGGTGCAGGCTTCTTCCCCTCCATCGTGCTCTGCTTCTCCGACGACGGTGTGCACGTCGACGACTTCCCCAAGTTTGGCGGTGTGTAAGGAGAGATGGTAAGGTGAGTGTGTGTTGTGTTAGGGTTAGTGGTAGTGTGTATAAGTTAGGGTTAGAGTTTGTGTATGAAATTAGAAATTTTGAGATTTGGTAGAGTAAGAATTTTAATAAAAATACGATGTAGAGTAATAATTTTAAAACTAAATTAAATACAAAATAACTATCTTTAAAGTACCATTTAATTATCAACTTGTAAATTATTTTCAAATAAATCCTAATTAAATAAAAATTGGAGATAATCAAATTAATTCTCATTTATTCATAAAATAACGTTCAAAGTACAAATATTAAAAATATAGCATAAAAATTCTGATTTTTTTTCAATTACTAAATCCTTAAATTATAAATAAGAAAATACTCAATTCACTATAAAACTACATGAGTGCTAACTGATTCAAAACCAAACCTCATGCTTAGCTTTAATTTCCTTTTTATAAGATAATTTTCTAAAAATATAAATCATAATTAAATATCCTAAATCTTAGTTAATCTCATAATTTAATTCTATATAATCTGGGGTCTTACACAACTTTATCCCCTAATTTATTAAAATTACCAAACCCTAAAATTCTCAATTTTCACATTTTTTCCAAACTAAATCCTAACCCTAATTCTAACACACTCTTATCTCACTCTAACCTGACAGCTGCCACACACATACACACACACACACGCACACACGCACGCACGTACGCATGCGCGCGCGCACACACACACACGAACCAGAACGAAAGAAGATATGGAGAGCTACAAAACAAAGATAAAAAGAAGGGAAGGAGGACGAAGCGCTGTTGGCGAGACCGGGAGCCGTTATCTCCAACAAGAATCTGAACAGAAAGAGAGAGAGGGGCCACGTGAGAAAGTTGGAGACGCTGAGGGAGGAGCTGACGTTGAAGCCTGTGTCACCATTGTGCCTGCCGCTGCTGTCGAGTGGAGCCATCACCGTTGTCATCGTCCTAGCGGCTGCTGGTGGAGAGCTCAAAGAGAGAGAGACCAGCAAACGGGAGGAGAAGCGACAGAGCCCTGCTACTATGGCCATGGCTTCCGTTCTTTTTGCTGCTGCCTTAGTTGTCACCAAGCCTCTAGCTGCCAGAAAGCAGTGCGAGTGTCGCCAGAATTAGCCACTAGAACCTCTGCCTCGGGTTTCTGCAAGGTTGCTAGAGCTCCCTGTCGCTGGGAACGGCGCTGTGGTCGCCAGAAGTCATAACTGGAGCTGCAGCTGCTCTGTTCCTTAGTTTCTTTTCGGTAGAGTGAGTAGCACTTGTCCTGAAATTTTTACTGCTATTATTCTGTTATCAGTTATTAAGAATTTTGTGACGTTAATGTCTTAGGGTTGAGTTAGTAACAGCATGCGGTGTCTGATGGAATGGCTACTACGGGAGTAGTCAGAGTCATGCTGCGGGCCATGATTGTAACTGTCACAGCATTGTATCGGAGCTTCTGTGGGCGTTGTGACTGCCACAACTGTGAATCAAAAGAAAAGGTTTTAAATGTGTTTAATTTCTACTGTTGTTATTTGAGGTAGGGACTTTTACTAAAACTCATTTTTGTTTCATGGAATTGTCATAAAATCGACATCGATGCAAAATGTATATTTATGTGAACGTGTAAGTCTTATGGATGGATTATTTTAGAGGAATGAAGTGAAATTGATAAATTAATTAAAATGGGATTAAATTCTCTAATAATAAATATTAATTAGTAAAATAATAAATCCTTGAAGCCTCTTGGTGGGTCGATTAGGATCTGAACAACTTGTTTATTGCCCTAATATTTGAAAATTTAATAACTTAAAGATGATTAAAGATGAGCCAAGAATATTTATGTTGAGAAGTTGTTTGGTATTTGTAATGGTTTAGAAGGGTTAGAGAGTGATTTGATTCAGATGAAACCTTTGAAGGGTGGAAATATCTGAATTTTAGGGGAGGTTCTGCCAAAATTTTATAAAACTTGAATGAAAATTGAATAATAAAGATACTGAGGATTGTTACATTTTTATAAAGACTAGATATGTTGTGGAGTTTCATTTGATTAATTCCGATTAAAGGGTTATTGATGAGCGGATAATTTATACGCTTTTTGGCATTGATTTTAGTATGTTTTTAGTATGTTTTAGTTAGTTTTTATTATATTTTTATTAGTTTTTATTTAAAATTCAATTTTCTGGACTTTACTATGAGTTTGAGTGTTTTTTCGTGATTTCAGGTATTTTCTGGCTGAAATTGAGGGACCTGAGCAAAAATCTGATTCAGAGGCTAAAAAGGACTACAGATGTTGTTGGATTCTGACCTCCCTACACTCGAAGTGGATTTTCTGGAGCTACAAAAGCCCAATTGGAGCACTCTCAATTGCGTTGGAAAGTAGATATCCTGGGCTTTCCAGGAATGTATAATAGTCCATACTTTTGCTATTGTATTTTCATCTTTTGATCACTTTAGATCATCTTTGGACGTCTAGTTCTTAGATTATGGGAGGCTGGCCATTCGGCCATGCCTAGACCTTGTTCTTATGTATTTTCAACGGTGGAGTTTCTACACACCATAGATTAAGGTGTGGAGCTTTGCTGTACCTCGAGTATTAATGCAATTACTATTGTTCTTCTATTCAATTCAGCTTATTCCTGTTCTAAGATATCACTTGTTCCTAAACTTGATGAATGTGATGATCCGTGACACTCATCATCATTCTCACCTATGAACGTGTGCCTGACAACCACCTCCGTTCTACCTTAGATTGAGTGGATATCTCTTGGATCCATTAATCAGAATCTTCGTGGTATAAGCTAGAATTGATGGCAGCATTCAAGAGAATTTGGAAGGTCTAAACCTTGTCTGTGGTATTCTGAGTAGGATTCAAGGATTGAATAACTGTGACGAGCTTCAAACTCGCGATTGTGGGGCGTTAGTAACAGACGCAAAAGAATCACTGGATTCTATTCCGACATGATCGAGAACCGACAGATGAATAGCCGTGCTGTGACAGAGCGCGTTGAACATTTTCACTGAGAAGACGGGACTGTAGCCATTGACAACGGTGATGCCCAACATACAGCTTGCCATGGAAAGGAGTAAGAAGGATTGGATGAAGACAGTAGAAAAGCAGAGAGACGGAAGGGACAAAACATCTCCATACGCTTATCTGAAATTCTCACCAATGAATTACATAAGTATCTCTATCTTTATTTTATTCATCTTTTAATCATTAATCCTCCATAACCATTTGAATCCGCCTGACTAAGATTTACAAGATGACCATAGCTTGCTTCATACCAACAATCTCCGTGGGATCGACCCTTACTCGCGTAAGGTTTATTACTTGGACGACCCAA
>NC_029781.3:51528634-51531583 GCF_000817695.3 Arachis duranensis
CTGAAGCTTGGCTAGCCATGTCTAATTTTTTTAGACTACAGCTTTAGACTAACATTGCATGATTCCTGGAATTCTTATTAAAAGTTTTGATCCTCTTTATTTTCTTTTCTATATAATTTTCAAAAAATCCAAAAAAATTACAAAGTCATAAAAATAAAAAATATTTTATGTTTCTTGTTTGAGTCTAGTGTCTCATTTTAAGTTTGGTGTCAATTGCATGTTTCTGTTCTTCTTGCATTTTTCGAATTCATTCATGTGTCTTCATTGATCTTCAAGTTGTTCTTGATGATTTACTTGCTCTGATCTTTAAATTCTCTTATTTTGTGTGTTTTATTGTTTCTCATATGCATTCTCAATTTGTTAGTGTCAGTAGTATACAAACTTCTAAGTTTGGTGTCTTGCATGCATTGTTTATTTGATCTTAGTTGCATTTTGATTATTCCTCATCATTAAAAATTCAAAAAAAATTTAATTTGTGTCTTTTCAAGTCAATAATATAGAGAATTGAAGATTCAGAACATGCAGCAGAGGAATTACACAGAAAAAGGAAAACTGGCGTTTAAACGCCAGCCAGGGCACCTGGCTGGGCGTTTAACGCCCAAAAGGGTAGCATTTTGGGCGTTAAACACCAGAATGGATACCATTCTGGGAGTTTAACGCCAGGATGGCACAAGAGGAAAGATTTTGTTTTTAATTCAATTTTTTTCAAGTTTTCATAATTTTTCAAAATCAAATCTTTTTCAAATTATCTCTTTTCAATCATATCTTTTCAAAATCAATTTCTTTCCATTTTTCAAAAAATTCTTGCTAACAATTAATGATTTGATTCAACATTTCAAGCATGTTGCCTTTTCTGTTGAGAAAGGTTTAATGTCTGAATCATATCTTTTAAATTTTTTGTTAGCTAAGTCATTAATTTTAAAAAAATCAAATCTTTTTTTAAATTGTTTTTTCAATCACATCTTTTTAATCACATCTTTTTCAAAATTAATCTTTAATCATATCTTTTTTATTAATCATATCTTTTTGATTTCTAACTTCAAAATCTTTTTCAAAATCACTTTATTTCTTTCCCAACTTTAATTTTCGAAAATTCTTCCCCTCTTCTCACATCCTTCTATTTAAGGACTAACACTCCTCCACTATCAATAATTCGAGCTCTATCCCTCTGGATAAGTTCGAATTCTTCTACCTTCTCCTTCTATTCTTCTTTTCCTCTAACACATCAAGGAATCTCTATACTGTGACATAGAGGATTCCATACTTTCTTGTTCTCTTCTCTTTCATATGAGCAGGAGCAAAGACAAAGGCATTCTTGTTGAAGCTGACCCTGAACCTGAAAGGACCTTAAAGCGAAAGCTAAGAGAAGCTAAAGCACAATTCTCTATAGAGGACCTAACAGAAATCTTCAAAGAAGAAGACATGGCAGCCGAAAACAACAACAATGAAAACAATGCAAGGAAGGTGCTGGGTGACTTTACTGCACCTACTCCCAACTTCTATGGGAGAAGCATCTCCATCCCTGCCATTGGAGCAAACAACTTTGAGCTTAAGCCTCAATTAGTTTCTCTAATGCAACAGAATTGCAAGTTCCATGGACTTCCATTAGAAGATTCTCATCAGTTTTTAGCTGAGTTCTTGCAAATCTGTGACACTGTCAAGACTAATGGGGTTGACCCTGAGGTCTACAGACTTATGCTATTCCCTTTTGCTGTAAGAGACAGAGCTAGGATATGGTTGGACTCACAACCTAAAGAAAGCCTGAACTCTTGGGAAAAGCTAGTCAATGCCTTCTTGGCAAAGTTCTTTCCACCTCAAAAATTGAGTAAGCTTAGAGTGGAAGTCCAAACCTTCAGACAGAAGGAAGGTGAATCCCTCTATGAAGCTTGGGAAAGATACAAANNNTCAATGGAAGAGGTGAATTACATGGGAGAACCCTATGGAAACACCTATAATCCTTCATGGAGAAATCATCCAAATCTCTCATGGAAGGATCAACAGAGACCTCAACAAGGTTTCAACAACAATAATGGTGGAAGAAACAGGTTTGGCAATGGCAAGCCTTTTCCATCATCTTCTCAGCAACAGACAGAGAATTTTAAGCAAAGCCACTCTAACTTAGCAACCATGGTCTCTGATCTAATCAAAACCACTCAAAGTTTCATGACTGAAACAAGGTCCTCCGTTAGAAACTTGGAGGCACAAGTGGGTCAGCTGAGTAAGAAAGTTACTGAACTCCCTCCTAGTACTCGTCCAAGCAATACAGAAGAAAATCCAAAAGGAGAGTGTAAGGCCATCAACATGGCCAAATTTGGAGAGGAGAAAGAGGCAGTGAGCACCACTGAGGAAGACCTCAATGGACGTCCACTGGCCTCCAATGAGTTCCCTAATGAGGAACCATGCGAATTTGAGGCTCACACTGAGACCATAGAGGTTCCATTGGATTTACTTCTGCCATTCATGAGCTCTGATGAGTATTCTTCCTCTGAAGAGGACGAAAATGTCACTGAAGAGCAAGTTGCTAAGTACCTTGGAGCAATCATGAAGCTAAATGACAAGTTATTTGGTAATGAGACTTGGGAGGATGAACCTCCTTTGCTCACCAAAGAACTGGATGACTTGCCTAGGCAGAGATTACCTCAAAAGAGACAAGATCCTGGGAAGTTCTCAATACCTTGTACCATAGGCACCATGACCTTTAAGAAGGCTCTGTGTGACCTAGGGTCAAGCATAAACCTCATGCCTCTCTCTGTAATGGAGAAGCTATGGATCTTTGAGGTACAAGTTGCAAGAATCTCACTAGAGATGGCAGACAATTCAAGAAAACAAGCTTATGGACTTGTAGAGGATGTTCAGGTAAAGATTGAAGACCATTACATCCCTGCTGACTTTATAGTCCTAGAGACTGGGAAGTGCATGGATGAATCCATCATCCTTGGCAGACCCTTC
>NC_029781.3:51531601-51535914 GCF_000817695.3 Arachis duranensis
CATGGATGAATCCATCATCATTGGCAGACCCTTCCTAGCCACAGCAAAGGCTGTGATTGATGTTGACAGAGGAGAATTGATTATTCAAGTGAATGAATAATCCTTTGTGTTTAAGGCTCAAGGATCTCCCTCTGTAACCATGGAGAGGAAGCATAAAAAGCTTCTCTCAAAACAGAGTCAAACAGAGCCCCCACAGTCAAACTCTTAGTTTGGTGTTGGGAGGCCACAACTAAATTCTAAGTTTGGTGTTGAACCCCCACATTCAAAATCTAAGTTTGGTGTTGGGAGGTTCCAACATTGCTCTGAACATCTGTGAGGCTCCATGAGGGCCCACTGTCAAGCTACTGACATTAAAGAAGCGCTTGTTGGGAGGCAACCCAATGTTATATCTATCTATTTTCCATTGTTATTTTATGTCTTTTATAGGTTGATGATCATGGGAAGTCACAAGATCAATTGAAAAAGCAAAAACAGAATGAAAAATAGAAAGAAAAATAGCACACCCTGGAGGAAAATTTGCTGGCGTTTAAACGCCAGTGAAGATAGCAAAATAGGCGTTTCACGCCCAGTCTGGCACCATTCTGGGCGTTTAACACCAGAAAGAGGCACCAGACTGGCGTTTAACGCCAAGAATGGGCAAGAAGCTGGCGTTAAACGCCAGAAATGGGCACCATCCCGGTGTTTAACACCAGGATTGGCAGGGATGAATTATCCTTGACACCTCAGGATCTGTGGACCCCACAGGATCCCCACCTACCCTACCACTCTCTCTCTTCTTCACCCATTCACCAATCACCTCAACACCTCTTTTCCAAAAACCCCTCACCTATCAAATCCCACTATTCTCTTCACCACTCACATCCATCCCTCATAAAACCCCACATACCTCAACATTCAAATTCAAACCACTTTCCCTCCCAAACCCACCCATATTGGCCGAACCCTACCCCTCTCTCCACCCCTATATAAACCCATCTTCACTCCTTTATTTTCACACAACCTACATACTACTTTTCCCCCTTGGCTAAAAAACAAAGCCACCTCCATCTCTTCTATTTCTTCTTCTTCTACTCTCTTCTTTCTTCTTTTGCTCGAGGACGAGCGAACCTTCTAAGTTTGGTGTGGTAAAAGCATTGCTTTTTGTTTTTCCATAACCATTTATGGCATCTAAGGCCGGAGAAACCTCTGGAAAGAGGAAAGGGAAGGCAAAAGCTTCCACCTCCGAGTCATGGAAGATGGAGAGATTCATCTCAAGGGTGCATCAAGACCACTTCCATGAAGTTGTGGCCATGAAGAAGGTGATCCCCGAGGTCCCTTTCAAACTCAAAAAGAGTGAATATTCGGAGATCCGACATGAGATCTGAAGAAGAGGTTGGGAAGTTCTTACCAACCCCATTCAACAAGTCAGAATCTTAATGGTTCAAGAGTTCTATGCCAATGCATGGATCACCAAGAACCATGATCAAAGTGTGAACCCAGACCCAAAGAATTGGCTTACAATGGTTCGGGGGAAATGCTTAGATTTTAGTCCGAAAAATGTAAGGTTGGAATTCTACTTGCCCATGATGCAAGGAGATGAACACCCCTACACTAGAAGGGTCAACTTTGATCAAAGGTTGGACCAAGTCCTCATAGATATTTGTGAAGAGGGCACTCAATGGAAGAGAAATTCAAGAGGGAAGCCGGTTCAATTGAGAAGGCATGACCTCAAGCCCGTGGTTAGGGGATGGTTGGAGTTTATCCAATGCTCAATCATTCCCACTAGCAACCGGTCCGAAGTTACTATAGACCGGGCTATCATGATTCATAGCATCATGATTGGAGAGGAAATAGAAGTTCATGAGGTTATATCCCAAGAACTTTATAAGGTGGCGGATAAGTCCTCTAACTTGGCAAGGTTAGCCTTCCCTCATCTCATTTGTCACCTCTGTAATTCAGTTGGAGTTAACATAGAGGGAGACATCCTCATTGATGAGGACAAGCCCATCACTAAGAAAAGGATGGAGCAAACAAGAGATCGCACTCATCATGAAATCCCTGAGATGCCTCAAGGGATGCACTTTCCTCCACAAAACTATTGGGAGCAAATCAGCACCTCCCTAGGAGAATTAAGTTCCAACATGGGACAACTAAGGGTAGAGCACCAAGAACATTCCATCCTCCTCCATGAAATTAGGCTTTTTGGCATTGTTTTTAGTATGTTTTTAGTATGTTCTAGTTAGTTTTTAGTATATTTTTATTAGTTTTTAGTTAAAATTCACTTTTCTGGACTTTACTATGAGTTTGTGTGTTTTTCTGTGATTTCAGGTATTTTCTGGCTGAAATTGAGGGACCTAAGCAAAAATCTGATTCAGAGACTAAAAAGGACTGCAGATGCTGTTGGATTCTGACCTCCCTGCACTCGAAGTAAATTTTCTGGAGCTACAGAAGCCCAATTGGCGCGCTCTCAACGGTGTTGGAAAGTAGACATCCTGGGCTTTCCAGCAATATATGATAGTCCATACTTTGCCTAAGATTTGATGGCCCAAACCGGCGTTCAAAGTCACCTTCAGAATTCCCAGCGTTAAACGCCGGAACTGGCACAAGGATGGGAGTTAAACGCCCAAACTGGAACCAAAGCTGGCGTTTAACTCCAAGAAGAGTCTCTACAAGAAAATGCTTCAATGCTCAGCCCAAGCATACACCAAGTGGGCCCGGAAGTGGATTTTTATGTCATTTACTCATCTCTGTAAATCCTAGGCTACTAGTTCTCTATATATAGGACTTTTTACTATTGTATTTTCATCTTCTGATCTTTGGAATCTTTTGATCTTTAGGCTGTTCTACAAGCAAACAAGGCTCTAGTGTATATCTCTTGGATTCTTTAACCAGAATCTTCGTGGTATAAGCTAGAATTGATGGCGGCATTCAAGAGAATCCGGAAGGTCTAAACCTTGTCTGTGGTATTCTGAGTAGGATTCGATGATTGAATGACTGTGACGAGCTTCAAACTCGCGATTGTGGGGTGTTAGTGACAGACGCAAAAGAATCACTAGATTCTATTCCGGCCTGATTGAGAACCGACAGATGGATAGTCGTGCCGTGACAGGGTGAGTTGAACATTTCCACTGAGAGGATGGGAGGTAGCCACTGACAACGGTGAAACCCTTGCATAAGCTTGCCATGGAAAGGAGTAAGAAGGATTGGATGAAGATAGTAGGAAAGCAGCGAGACGGAAGGGACCAAGCATCTTCATACGCTTATCTGAAATTCCCACCAATGAATTACATAAGTATCTCTATCTTTATCTTTATGTTTTATTCATCATTCATAACCATTTGAGTTTGCCTGACTAAGATTTACAAGGTGACCATAGCTTGCTTCATACCAACAATCTCTGTGGGATCGACCCTTACTCGCGTAAGGTTTATTACTTGGACGACCCAATACACTTGCTGGTTAGTTGTGCGAAGTTGTAGTGATCACAATTTCGTCCACCAACCTCCCTAGGAGAATTGAGTTCCAACATGGGACAACTAAGGGTGGAGCACCAAGAACATTCCATTCTCCTCCATAAAATTAGAGAAGATCAAAGAATCATGAGAGAGGAGCAACAAAGGCAAGGAAGAGACATTGAGGAGCTCAAGCACTCCATAAGATCTTCAAGAGGAAGAACAAGCCGCCATCACTAAGGTGGACCCGTTATTTATTCTCCTTGTTCTTTATTTTTCTATTTTTTCGAATTTTTTATGCTTATGTCTATCTATGTTTGTGTCTTATGATCGTTAGTGTCTTAGTGTCTATGCCTTAAAGTTATGAATGTCCTATGAATCCATCACCTTTCTTAAATGAAAAATGTTCTTAATTAAAAAAAAAGAGAAGAATTGCATGAATTTTGAATTTTATAACAGATTAATTATTTTGATGTGGTGGCAATACTTTGACTTCTGAATGTATACTTGAACAGTGCATATGTCTTTTGAATTTGTTGTTCATGAATGTTGGCTCTTGAAAGAATGATGAAAAAAGGAGACATGTTACTGAGGATCTGAAAAATCATAAAAATGATTCTTGAAGCAAGAAAAAGCAGTGAATTCAAAAAAAAGAGATTATGAGCGAAAAAAAAAGAGAGAAAGCAAGCAGAAAAAGCCAACAGCCCTTTAAACCAAAAGGCAAGGCTAAAAATAAAGTCGTGATCCAAGGCAAAAAGAGTGTGCTTAAGAACCCTGGACACCTCTAATTGGGGACTCTAGCAAAGCTGAGTCACAATCTGAAAAGGTTCACCCAGTTATGTGTCTGTGGCATGTATGTATCCAGTGGTAATACTGGAAGAC
>NC_029781.3:51536130-51542720 GCF_000817695.3 Arachis duranensis
ACTTTTCTGGACTTTACTATGAGTTTGTGTGTTTTTCTGTGATTTCAGGTATTTTCTGGCTGAAATTGAGGGACCTGAGCAAAAATCTGATTCAGAGGCTAAAAAGGACTGCAGATGCTGTTGGATTCTGACCTCCCTGCACTCGAAGATGATTTTCTGGAGGTAAAGAAGCCCAATTGGCACGCTCTCAATTGCGTTAAAACATAGACATCCTGGGCTTTCCAGAAATGTATATTAGTTTATACTTTTCTCGAGTTTTGATGGCCCAAACAGGCGTTCCAAGTCAGCTCAAGAATTCTGGCGTTAAACGCCGGAACTGGCACAAGAATGGGAGTTAAACGCCCAAACTGGCACGAAAGCTGGCGTTTAACTCCAAGAAAAGTCTCTACACATGAAAGCTTCAATGCTCAGCCTAAGCACACACCAAGTGGGCCCGGAAGTGGACTTTTATGTCATTTACTCATTTTTTGTAAACCCTAAGCTACTAGTTCTCTATAAATAGGACCTTTTGCTATTGTATTTTCATCTTTTGATCACTTTAGATCTTAGGATCATCTTTGGACGTCTAGTTCTTAGATTATGGGAGGGTGGCCATTCGGCCATGCCTAGACCTTTTTCTTATGTATTTTCAACGGTGGAGTTTCTACACACCATAGATTAAGGTGTGGAGCTCTGATGTACCTCGAGTATTAATGCAATTACTATTGTTCTTCTATTCAATTAAGCTTATTCTTGTTCTAAGATATCACTTGTTCCTCAACTTGATGAATGTGATGATCCGTGACACTCATCATCATTCTCACCTATGAACGTATGCCTGACAACCACCTCCGTTCTACCTTAGATTGAGTGGATATCTCTTGGATCCATTAATCGGAAACTTCGTGGTATAAGCTAGAATTGATGGCGGCATTCAAGAGAATTCGGAAGGTCTAAACCTTGTCTGTGGTATTCTGAGTAGGATTCAAGGATTGAATGACTGTGATGAGCTTCAAACGCGTGATTGTGGGGCGTTAGTGATAGACGCAAAAGAATCACTGGATTCTATTCCGACATGATCGAGAACTGACAGATGAATAGCCGTGATGTCACAGAGCGCGTTGAACATTTTCACTGAGAGGACGGGACTGTAGCCATTGACAACGGTGATGCCCAACATACAGCTTGCGATGGAAAGGAGTAAGAAGGATTGGATGAAGACAGTAGGAAAGCAAAGAGACGGAAGGGACAAAGCATCTCCATACGCTTATCTGAAATTCTCACCAATGAATTACATAAGTATCTCTATCTTTATTTTATTCATCTTTTAATCATTAATCCTTCATAACCATTTGAATCCGCCTGACTGAGATTTACAAGATGACCATAGCTTGCTTCATACCAACAATCTCCGTGGGATCGACCCTTACTCGCGTAAGGTTTATTACTTGGACGACCCAGTGCACTTGCTGGTTAGTTGTGCGAAGTTGTGATAAAGAGTTGAGATTGCAATTGAGCGTACCATGTTGATGGCGCCATTGACGATCACAATTTCGTGCACCGGTTATGTCTTACAGGGTTTTGAATGAATTTAAAGTTATGCGTTTTTAGTTGGTTGAGTTGAGTTTTGAAGTTGGATTAATTGACTTGATTGGGTTAGTAACAAAAAGAATATATATAACTAATTAAAGTTAACTTGAAAAAGAAGTGTAATTGATTAGAGAATTAAAGAGGGTGTTTAATTATCAATTTAATGGTTTTAGGAATAGGAAGTGTGAGTGTATGTGGTTTATGTTACAATGGATTGACTTAAACAAAGGTTTTTTATGATGATTGTTAAAGATAGATATTGTTGGCATCGAGCAATTGATTATTATGTTGAGTTACCTTTGTCATGGCTATGTCCAGGAGAATGGAGGATATATATTGAATTTAAAGTAACGGATAATTTGAAGTTAGTTTGGAATTAATTTGATAAATTGAACAGTGAGTAACTTATGTGATAATTTATGATTTTGTGCTTGAGGATTTATGAGAATTGATAAATTGATGAGATTTAAATGGAATAAAATATGAGAGTTAAGGGAAGGAGAGTTATTTAAAGAATGAGGGAAGATTGAAATTGGGTGAGTTATTAAGCAAAAAACTAGATGGGACTAATCGTGAAAAAAATGAGTATGGCTTAGGCTTGAATTTGGCTGGGTTTGATATTGATTGGCATTTGATTTTGGTTATGATAAATAGAATTCATTGGTTGTTTATTATGTCAAGTTTATAGTTTTGTGTTTGAGGATGAAGAATCTGAGTAGATACCCTGATTGATGTTGAGGGGATTAACTTTAATTAAGGTCTTCATTATAATATGATTATTGAGATTGTAGATTTTAATGAGAATTGATAAATAAGGATTTCTATTGACATTGAAGATTGAAATACAAAGTCATGATCGATTATGTGTGATTAATCGATGTGAATAATAACTGTGAATTTTCCTCGGGTTGGTTAAGGCATTAAGGCCCTTGAGGTTTATGATTTTTGAGGTTCGGATTAATTTCAAGGAATGAGATTTCGATTTAAATCTATAAATGTACTAAGGCCCTAAAGTGTGATTTAAGTCTATGGATGAACCTAAGCATCAGTTGGAAAAATCTAAGTAAGTTCAGAGGAAAATGATATATTTAGTCATCTGACAACACAGTATGACGCTAAGTTGAGTTTTTGAAGGGTATGTGAACCCGATTGTGAATTTAAGAATTGATAAGTAAGAAATGCGAATCTTGGCTTGATATGCCTCAAATATATTGTTATTGAAAGTAAATGGATCAAGTATGATTCTAAAAAAAAAGATGGCAATATATGATTAAAGAAAGTATGTGATATTGATTACATTCTTGGCAAGGGCGGTGGTATCATCCTACTTATTCGGTGTGTTGTTATTTTGTGGGATGGAGATTTTGTCCCGCCGATGGTGAGGACAGTGGTTTTATCCCACTTACGGCTTGAGGATAATTATCCTTGTGATAAATGTGAATATATAGAATTATGATTTTGATTTTGATTTTGATTTTGGTTATGATTATGTTTGATTGAATGTAATTGTGAATTGGCAAGGACGGAGATTTTGTCCCGCTTGCGTATTTGTGATTGATAATGATTTTTTATACAAGGACGTGACTTTTGTCCCACTTGTGTTATTAATATTGTGGGGATGGTAGTTCATCCCGCTCACATTACTAATTAGGCACCTGCATCGGACAAGGACAGTGGTTCCATCCCGCTTGTTTATGGTTACTGTAAGACCCCAAATTTATAAAAATTAAATAATAAATTATTTATAATTTATTTTATTTATTCGATATTATATTTTTAGATATTTTTATATTAATTAAGTACTTTCTTATTATTGATTTAAAGCTATAGTGATTTTTAAATTATTTTTATGGTTATATTTTGTTCCTTTAAATCCTCAAGAGTTAATCCATACACATTGTTGCATCTTTTAGCTTCAAATAGAACATCCCCAGTTTTCTCACAAACAACTAGACAAACAAACTTCTTAAAAATAACTTCAAAACCCAAATCACATAATTGACTAACACTAAGTAAATTATGTTTCAAGCCATGTACAAGGAGAACATCATTTATACAAGATGAGAAATTTTTACCCACTTTCCCAACAGCCGCTATTTTTCCTTTTGCATCATCACCGAAAGTGACAAATCCTCCATCATATTCATCAAGCTTTATGAAGAAGGTTGTCTTTCCGGTCATATTCCTAGAGCATCCGTTATCCATGTACCACATATTTTCTTTCTTCTTGGATGCTAGGCATACCTACAAAATAAGCTCAAGTGACCTTAGGTATCCAAATTTTCTTGGATCCTTTCACGTTAAACCATCTCCTATGTCCCAAATCATTGTAATAAAAAACAACTTTGTAAACTTTATCACCAATCATTCTTTCACCAAAGAAACATTAAACTGGAAAATGACCACTTCGGTTACACAATCCACAAAATCTTGGAGTTGTTGTTTTGTTAAAGTAGGTGGGATCTTGAAACCTTGTGTCATTAGATGAAGAAGGTTTATCTTTGAAAGAGGGTTTCTCATCAGATTTATAAAATCCCAATCCAGCTTTATCAAAAAGTGGTTTTTGACTAGCCAATATTTGATTTAGATATTCAGAACTGAGAGTAAATTTGGCTAAGTCATTTTCAAGATTTTTAACCTTTACCCGCAACTCTTCATTTTTCTTAAAACAGTTTACATACGCCACTACTGAGTGATCACTTTCACAGCTTCTAAGTTGGGCTTTCAATTGCTTATTTTCTACCACAAGATCACAAGCAGTTTCGGCCTCCCTTAGTTTTTCTTTGAGAAAATCATTTTCAGCTTTAAGAATGAAAATTTGTTGTTCAAGATCTTGATTATCAGTCAGAAAACATCTTATTTTTTCAGAGAGGTGATCTATCATGAGATGAAGGTCTTCGGTGTCAGGGTTTTGAAAACATACCTGATCTACATGATCTGCCATGAGACAAGGCTGTGACTTAGTCTCAGATTCTTCATCACTGTCCGAGTCATTTTCTAAGTCTTCCCATGATGCCATCAGACCTTTCTTCTTTCCTCATTTTCTCTTCTCCTCTCTTTTTAACTTGGGACAATCGGATTTGTAATGCCCTATTTCCTTGCAGTTGAAACAAGTTACTTTGCTAAGGTCTTTCTTCATTTTCCTTGAGCTACTGCATTTTCCTTTGAACTTCATCATTTTTCTGAATTTTTTGACAAACAACACAAATTCATTTTCAGATGAGTTATCACTAGATTCATCATCCAGAGGGTTAGTAACAGAAGAAAATGCAATTCCTTTCTTTTTTGACTCTTTTTTCAAATAAGTGTTTTCAAAAGCAAGAAGATTTCTTCTTAAATCATCAAGTGTCATGGAATCAAGATTACTGCTCTCAGAAATAATTAAAGCTTTTGTTTCCCACTCTTTAGTGAGACATCTCAGCATTCTTCTCACAAGCACAGAATTAGAATGTGTTACTCCCATAGCATCCAAGCCAACAGTAATGGTATTGAACCGTTCGAACAGTTCATCAATAGATTCTCCTTCCTTCATTGTAAACAGTTCATATTCCCTGTTTAACATGTCTATCCGAGTCTTCTTAACAATGGTGGTTCCTTCATGAGTGATTTGTAATTTATCCCAGATTTCCTTTGCCGTTGTTCATCGTGATACCCGTCGGAACTCCTCGAAGCTGATAGCACAATTGAGTAGATTTATGGCTTGGCGTTTAGTTCCACTTTCTTCCTATCTTCCTCAGTCCAGCTTGCTTCCGGTTTAAGAGTGACTACTCCTTCAGCACTTGTGTTAGTAGGGAACTGTGGTCCTTCTAGGATGATCTTCCAAAGCCTGTAGTCTACTGCTTGCACAAAGATCTTCATTCTCTCCTTCCAATAGGTATAATTTTTCCCATTGAAAAGAGGCAGTCTGTTGCTTGACTGGCTTTCTGTAAGATTGTAGGACACCAGATTTGAGCCACTGCTTTCTGCCATGAGGATCTTTTCTCCAAGCTGCAAAGCTTGATCTCTTTGAGACCAAGCTCTGATACCAATTGATGGTTTCAGTGGCTAAGAGAAGGGGGGGTTAAATCTTAGCCCCCTTTTTGCTTGCTAACACTTGCTGAATTTAGAGGAGACTTTTCTGTTTTTATCTCGTCCCTAGCCACGAGACTTTTTCATTTTGTGTCGTCACTTGGCACGAGACATTTTTTATTTTTAGCTCCTGTGTAGTAGAAACAGAAATGGAGTAGGAGAGAGAAAAGATTACACCCAGATATATCCTGGTTCGGCTGCTAAGTGCAGTGTAGCCTACATTCAGTCTCCATCACAAACATGATGAAATTTCACTATAATCATCCAGATTACAAATTGTAAAGTGCTAACCCAACTTACAAGGGGATTCCCACAGAATCATGAAACACAACATAGACGTACAAAGGAACTATAAGACATCTATGGCTTTTTCTTTTAATTTTGCACTCTCTGCCTTTTTCCACTCTATGACTTTTTCATACAAACCTCACTGTTTGCCTTTTTCCATGAGACTCAAGACATGACAAAATTAAACAGAAAAATACTAAACTGAATACATTGAAGGAGAAGAAAATCTGTAAGCTTAGGTAGCTGATGAGCGGATAAATTATACGCTTTTTGGCATTGTTTTTAGGTAGTTTTTAGTAAGTTCAAGCTACTTTTAGGGATGTTTTCATTAGTTTTTATGTTAAATTCACATTTCTAGACTTTACTATGAGTTTGTGTGTTTTTCTGTGATTTCAGGTAATTTCTGGCTGAAATTGAGGGACTTGAGCAAAACTCTGAAAAAGGCTGACAAAAGGACTGTTGATGTTGTTGGAATCTGACCTCTCTGCACTCGAAATGGATTTTCTGGAGCTACAGAACTCTAAATGGCGCGCTCTTAACGGCGTTGGAAAGTAGACATCCAGAGCTTTCCTGAAATATATAATAATCCATACTTTATTCGGAAATTGATGACGTAACTTGGCGTTGAACGCCAAGTACATGCTGCTGTCTGGAGTTAAACGCCA
>NC_029781.3:51543324-51545021 GCF_000817695.3 Arachis duranensis
GCGGCATTCATGGGGATCCGGAAAGTCTAACCTTGTCTGTGGTATTCCGAGTAGGATTCTGGTATTGAATGACTGTGACGAGCTTCAAACTCTTGAAGGCTGGGCGTGATGACAAACGCAAAAGAATCAATGGATTCTATTCCAACCTGATTGAGAACCGACAGATGATTAGCCGTGCTGTGATAGAGCATTTGGACCATTTTCACTGAGAGGATGGGATGTAGCTATCAACAAGGGTGATGCCTCCAGACGATTAGCCGTGCAGTGACAGCGCATAGGACCATTTCCCCGAAAGGATTAAAAGTAGCCTTCAATGATGGTGATGCCCTACATACAGCTTGCCATGGAAAGGAGTAAGAAGGATTGGATGAGAGCAATAAGAAAGTAGAGATTCGAAAGGATTCTAGCATCTCCACACGCCTATCTGAAATTCCCACTATTGATTTACATAAGTATTTCTATCCCTTTTTATTTTATTTATCTTTATTTTCTATTTAATCCATTAATCAAATTTAAACCAATAATCCAATTATACTTGAATCCGCCTAACTGAGATTTACAAGGTGACCATAGCTTGCTTTATACCAACAATCTCTGTGGGATCGACCCTTACTCACGTAAGGTATTACTTGGACGACCCAGTACACTTGCTGGTTAAGATGAACGTAGTTGTGTCCACACATAATCAATCGCCATTAAATAAATCTCATGCAAATACAAAGAGGGTCACAATTTCGTCCACCAAGTTTTTGGCGCCGTTGCCGGGGATTGTTCGAGTTTGGACAACTGACGGTTCATCTTGTTGCTCAGATTAGGTAATTTTTTTTCAAAAATCTTTTTCAAAATTTTTCTTTTCTTTTTCGTTTTTTTCCAAAAATATTTTCGAAAAAAATTAATAAAAATCCAAAAAAATTAGAAAATCATAAAAATAAAAAATATTTTGTGTTTCTTGTTTGAATCTTGAGTCAACTTTTAAGTTTGGTGTCAATTGCATGCTTTAAAAATTTTTCTTGCATTTTTTGAAAAATACATGCATTCATAGTGTTCTTCATGATCTTCAAGTTGTTCTTGACAAGTCTTCTTGTTTGATCTTGATGATTTCTTGTTTTTCGTTGTTTGTTGTTTTTCATGTACATTTTTTGTTTATTAGAGTCCATGCATTAAAGATTTCTAAGTTTGGTGTCGTGCATGTTTTGTTTGCATCAAAAAATTTTTCAAAAATATGTTCTTGATGTTCATCATGATCTTCAAAGTGTTCTTGGTGTTCATCTTAACATTCATAGTGTTCTTGCATGCATCATGTGTTTTGATCCAAAATTTTCATGTTTTGGGTCATGTTTGTGTTTTTCTCTCTCATAATTAAAATATTCAAAAAAATCAAAAAATATCTTTTCCTTATTTCCCTCCAAATTTTTGAAATTTTGGGTTGACTTGGTCAAAAATTTTTCAAAATTAGTTGTTTCTTACAAGTCAAGTCAAATTTTCAATTTTAAAAATCTTATCTTTTCAAAATCTTTTTCAAAAATTATATCTTTTTCATTTTTTCCCATTTTTCGAAAATTTCAAAAATCTTTTTTTAAATATTTTTCAAAATCTTTTTCTTATCTTTATAACATATTTTCGAAAATTAGCTAACAATTAATGTGATTGATTCAAAAATTTAAAGTTTGTTACTTTCTTGTTAAGAAAGATTCAAA
>NC_029781.3:51545061-51545294 GCF_000817695.3 Arachis duranensis
TTTCAAAACCAACTAACTACCTATCCCTCTCTAATTTTCGAAAATACTTCTCTCTTTTTCAAAAATTCTTTTTAATTGTTTCAAATTTTAATTTTAATTTTAATTCATCTCTAATTTTCGAAATTACTAACACCTTTTTAAAATTATTTTCGAAATTCTCCATCTCTTTTCTTATTCTATTTAATTATTTATTTACTAACACTTCTCTTCACCTCTCTTCATCTAAAAATCCG
>NC_029781.3:51545465-51546004 GCF_000817695.3 Arachis duranensis
AAAGGCACTCTTGTTGAAATTGATCCTGAACCTGAAAGGACTCTGAAAAGGAAACTAAGAGAAACTAAATTACAACAATCCAGAAACAACCTTTCTGAAATTTTCGAACAAGAGAAGGAGATGGCAGCCGTAAATAATAATAATGCAAGGAGAATGCTTGGTGACTTCACAAAGCCAACGTCCAAATTTGATGGAAGAAGCATCTCCATTCCTGCCATTGGAGCCAATAACTTTGAGCTGAAACCTCAGCTAGTTGCCTTAATGCAACAAAACTGCAAGTTTTATGCACTTCCATCTGAAGATCCTTATCAGTTTTTAACTGAGTTCTTGCAGATCTGTGAGACTGTAAAAACGAATGGAGTTGATCCTGAAGTCTACAGACTCATGCTTTTCCCTTTTGCTATAAGAGACAGAGCTAGAATATGGTTGGATTCACAACCCAAAGATAGCCTGGACTCCTGGGATAAGCTGCTCATTACCTTCTTGGATAAATTCTTTCCTCCTCAAAAGCTAAGCAAGCTAAGAGTGGATGTTCAAAC
>NC_029781.3:51546102-51550272 GCF_000817695.3 Arachis duranensis
TGAATGCCATATTGGCTCAGAACAAAGTGTTGACTCAATAGGTCAACATGATCTCTCAAAATCTGAATGGATGGCAACATGCATCCAACAGTACTAAAGAGGCAGCTTCTGAAGAAGCTTATGATCCTGAGAACCCTGCCATGGCAGAGGTTAATTACATGGGTGAACCTTATGGAAACACCTATAACTCATCATGGAGAAATCATCCAAATTTCTCATGGAAGGATCACCAAAAGCCTCAACAAGGCTTTAACAATGGTGGACGCAACAGGCTAAGCAATAGCAAGCCTTTTCCATTATCTTCTCAGCAATAGACAGAGAATTCTGAACAAAACACTTCTAATTTAGCCAATCTAGTCTCTGATCTGTCAAAAGCCACTTTCAGTTTCATGAGTGAAACAAGATCCTCCATCAGAAATCTGGAGGCACAAGTGGTCCAGCTGAGTAAAAAAGTCATTGAAACTCCTCCCAGTATTCTCCCAAGCAATGCAGAAGAGAATCCGAAAGGAGAGTGCAAGGCCATTGATGTGATCAATATGGCTGAATGCACAAGGGAGGAGGAGGACGAAAATCCTAGTGAAGAAGACATCCTAGGACGTCCCTCAAGCAAGAAGGAATTTCCTATTAAGGATCCAAAGGAATCTGAGGCTCATATAGAGACCATAGAGATTCCATTAAATCTCCTTCTGCCATTCATGAGCTCTGAAGACTATTCTTCCTCCGAGGAGGATGAAGATGTGACTGGAGAGCAAGTTGCTCAATATTTAGGAGCTATCATGAAGCTGAATGCCAAGTTGTTTGGTAATGAGACTTGGGAAAGTGAACCTCCCTTGCTCATTAATGAGCTAGATACCTGGATTCAGCAAACTCTACCTCAAAAGAAACAAGATCCTGGCAAGTTTATAATACCTTGTACCATAGGCACCATGACCATTGAAAAAGCTCTATGTGATCTAGGGTCAGGGATAAATCTTATGCCACTCTCTGTAATGGAGAAGCTGGGGATCATTGAGGTACAACCTGCCTTGTTCTCATTACAATTGGCAGACAAGTCATTGAGAAAAGCTTATGGAATAGTGGAGGACGTGTTAGTAAAGGTTGAAGGTCTTTACATCCCTGCTGATTTCATAATCTTAGACACTAGGAAGGAAGAGGATGAATGCATCATCCTTGGAAGACCTTTCCTACCTACAGCAGAAGCTGTGATAGATGTCAACAGAGGTGAAATAATCCTTCAACTGAATGGGAACTACCTTGTGTTTAAGGCACATGGCCATCCCTCTGTGACAAAAGAGAGTAAGCATGAAGAGCTTCTCTCAGTTCAGAGTCAAGAAGAGCCCCCACAGTCAAACTCTAAGTTTAGTGTTGGGAGGCCATAACCAAACTCTAAGTTTGGTGTTAAGACCCCATATCCAAACTCTAAGTTTGGTGTTGGGACTATACAACATTGACCTGATCACCTTTGTGGCACCATGAGAGCCACTGTCAAGCTATTGACATTAAAGAAGCGCTTGTTGGGAGGCAACCCAATTTTATTTATCTAATTTTTATTTTATTTTATTCTATTGTTATTTTGTGGAGTCACGAAAAAAATATAAAAATTAAAAACAGAATAAAAAAACAGCAGAAGAAAAATCACACCCTGGAGGAAGCACAGACTAGCGTTCAACGCCAGTAAGGAGCATCTGGCTAGAATTCAACGCCAGAACAGAGCATGAAACTGGCGCTGAACGCCAGAAACAAGCAACATTCTGGCGCTGAACGCCAGGAATGTACCTAGAGGAAAAGCTAGCGCTGAACGCCAGTAACAAGTATGAAACTGGTGTTCAACGCCAGAAACATGCTTTACATGGGCGTTGAACGCCCAGAACGTGCACCACTCGGTGTTTAAACGCCAGAATGGTGTGCAATGGCATTTTACATGCCTATTTGGTGCAGGGATGGAATTCCTTGATACCTCTGGATCTGTGGACCCCACAGGATCACCTCAGGATCTGTGGACCCCACAGGATCCCCACCTAACATATTCCCACCTTACCTCCTAACCTTATTTTACTCTTCCCCATGTCACACTTCCCAAAAACCCTTCACCAATCACCTCAATCTCTCTCCCCAATCACCTATTTACCACTCACATCCATCCACTCTTCCCCATAAAGCCCACCTACCTTCAAAATTCAAAAACATTTCCCCCACAATCCCACCCTAAAAGGCCGAACCTACTCTCTTCCCTCTCCCTATATAAACCCCTCCATTCCACTCCATTTTCACACAATACTATCCCCTCTACTATACCTTGGCCGAATCCATCTCCCATCACTCTCCTCCATTTTTTTCTTTTTCTTCTTCTCTTCTTTCTTCTCTTGCTCGAGGGCGAGCAATATTTTAAGTTTGGTGTGGTAAAAGCATAAGCTTTTTGTTTTTCCATTACCATCAATGGCACCTAAGGCCGGAGAATCCTCTAGAAAAGGAAAAGGGAAGACAAAAGCTTCCACCTCCGAGTCTGGGAGATGGAAAGATTCATCTCCAAAAGCCATCAAGACCACTTCTATGATGTTGTGGCAAAGAAAAAGGTGATCCCTGAGGTCCCTTTCAAGCTCAAGAAAAATGAGTATCCGGAGATCCGACATGAGATCCGAAGAAGAGGTTGGGAAGTCCTAACCAACCCCGGAAATACTTAGATTTTAGTCCGGAAAATGTGAGGTTGGCGTTTCACTTGCCCATGATGCAAGGAGATGAACGCCCCTACACTAGAAGGGTCAACTTTAATCAAAGGTTGGACCAAGTCCTAATGGACATATGTGTGGAAGGAGCTCAATGGAAGAGAGACTCCAAAGGCAAGCCAGTTCAACTAAGAAGACTGGACCTCAAGCCTGTGGCTAGAGGATAGTTGGAGTTCATTCAACGCTCCATCATTCCCACTAGCAACCGATCTGAAGTTACTGTGGATCGGGCCATCATGGTTCATAGCATCATGATTGGAGAGGAAGTAGAAGTTCATGAGGTCATCTCCAACGAAATCTACAAAATAGCCGACAAGCCCTCCACCATGGCAAGACTAGCTTTTCCTCACCTTATTTGCCATCTATATTACTCAGCTGGAGTTATCATAGAATGAGACATCCTCATTGAAGAGGATAAGCCCATCACCAAGAAGAGGGAGGAGCAAGCAAGAGAGACCCTTCATGGTTCTCAAGAGATGCATGAGGAAGCTCATCATCAAGAAATCCCTGAGATGCCTCAAGGGATGCACTTTCCTCCCAACAACTATTGGGAACAACTCAACACTTTCTTAGAAGGTTTGAGCCACAATGTGGAACAATTAAGGGTGGAACATCATGAGCACTCCATCATTCTCCATGAAATAAGAGAAGATCAAAGAGCAAGGAGGGAGGAGCAACAAAGGCAAGGAAGGGACATAGAAGATCTTAAGGACATTGTTGGTCCTTCAAGAAGAAGACGCCACTAAGGCGGATTCATTCCTTGTTCTTATTTCTTTCTACTTTTCGGTTTTTATGTTGTGTTTATCTATGTTTTGTGTCTCTACTTCATGATCATTAGTAGTTAGTAACTATGTCTTAAAGCTATGAATAAATTCCATTAATCATTCACCTCTCTTAAATGAAAAATGTTTTAATTCAAAAAAACAAGAAGTACATGAATTTCGAATTTATCCTTGAATTTAGTTTAATTATATTGATGTGGTGACAATACTTTTTGTTTTCTGGATGAATGCTTAAACAGTGCAAATTTTTGATCTTGTTGTTTATGAATGTTAAAATTGTTGGCTCTTGAAAGAATGATGAACAAAGAGAAATGTTATTGATGATCTAAAAAATCATAAAATTGATTCTTGAAGCAAGAAAAAGCAGTGAAAGAGCAAGGGCTTGCGAAAAAAAATGGCGAAAAAATAGAAAGAAAAAGAAAAAGCAAGCAGAAAAAGCCAATAGCCCTTAAAACCAAAAGGCAAGGGTAAAAAGGATCCAAGACTTTGAGCATCAATGGATAGGAGGGCCCAAGGAAATCAAATCCAGGCCTAAGCGGCTAAATCAAGCTGTCCATAACCATGTGCTTGTGTCATGAAGGCCCAAGTGAAAAGCTTGAAACTGAGTGGTTAAAGTCATGATCCAAAGCAAAAAGAGTGTGCTTAAGAGCTCTGGACACCTCTAA
>NC_029781.3:51551001-51551650 GCF_000817695.3 Arachis duranensis
AATTACTTACTCATGTAAACCCTAGTAGCTAGTTTAGTATAAATAAGACTTTTTACTAGTGTATTAGTAGTCTTTTGACCACATTTCATCTTTGGTCTCAGTTTTGTTTTATTCTTCATCTTAAGAGGCTAGTGATCACGTTTTAGGGGGCTGGCCATTCGGCCATGCCTGAACCTTTCACTTATGTATTTTCAACGGTGGAGTTTCTGCACACCATAGATTAAGGGTGTGAAGCTCTGCTGTACCTCAAGTTTCAATACAATTACTATTACTTTCTATTCAATTCTCTTTTATTCTTATTCCAAGATATACGTTGCACAACACTTTGATGAATGTGATGATCTGTGACACTCATCATCATTCTCACCTATAAACGCGCGTGATTGACAACCACTTCCGTTCTACTCTAGGCCGAGCGCATATCTCTTAGATTCCCCAACAGAATCTTCGTGGTATAAGCTAAATAGATGGCGGCATTCATGGGGATCCAGAAAGCCTAACCTTGTCTGTGGTATTCCGAGTAGGATCCCGGGAATCCGGAAAGTCTAACCTTGTCTGTGGTATTCCGAGTAGGATTCCGGTATTGAATGACTGTGACGAGCTTCAAACTCCTGAAGGCTCTGCGTGATGACAAACGCAAAAGAATCAA
>NC_029781.3:51552059-51553254 GCF_000817695.3 Arachis duranensis
CTGAAATTCCCACCATTAATTTACATAAGTATTTCTATCTTAGTTTATTTATCTTTATTTTCTATTTGTTCCATTAATCAAATTTAAACCAATAATCCAATTATACTTGAATCCGCCTAACTGAGATTTACAAGGTGACCATAGCTTGCTTCATACCAACAATCTCTGTGGGATCGACCCTTACTCACGTAAGGTATTACTTGGACGACCCAGTACACTTGCTGGTTAAGATGAACGGAGTTGTGTCCACACATAATCAATCGCCATTAAATAAATCTCATGCAAATACAAAGAGGGTCACAATTTCGTCCACCAAGTTTTTGGCGCCGTTGCCGGGGATTGTTCGAGTTTGGACAACTAACGGTTCATCTTGTTGCTCAGATTAGGTAATTTTCTTTTCAAAAATCTTTTTCAAAATTTTTCTTTTCTTTTTCGTTTTTTTCCAAAAATATTTTCGAAAAAAAATTAATAAAAATCCAAAAAAATTAGAAAATCATAAAAATCAAAAATATTTTGTGTTTCTTGTTTGAATCTTGAGTCAACTTTTAAGTTTGGTGTCAATTGCATGCTTTAAAAATTTTTCTTGCATTTTTTGAAAAATACATGCATTCATAGTGTTCTTCATGATCTTCTAGTTGTTCTTGACAAGTCTTCTTGTTTGATCTTGATGATTTCTTGTTTTTCGTTGTTTGTTGTTTTTCATGTACATTTTTTGTTTATTAGAGTCCATGCATTAAAGATTTCTAAGTTTGGTGTCGTGCATGTTTTGTTTGCATCAAAAATTTTTTCAAAAATATGTTCTTGATGTTCATCATGATCTTCAAAGTGTTCTTGGTGTTCATCTTGACATTCATAGTGTTATTGCATGCATCATGTGTTTTGATCCAAAATTTTCATGTTTTGGGTCATGTTTGTGTTTTTCTCTCTCATAATTAAAATATTCAAAAAAATCAAAAAATATCTTTTTCCTTATTTCCCTCCAAATTTTCGAAATTTTGGGTTGACTTGGTCAAAAATTTTTCAAAATTAGTTGTTTCTTACAAGTCAAGTCAAATTTTCAATTTTAAAAATCTTATCTTTTCAAAATCTTTTTCAAAAATTATATCTTTTTCATTTTTTTCCATTTTTCGAAAATTTCAAAAATCCTTTTTAAAATATTTTTCAAAATCTTTTTCTTATCTTTATATCATATTTT
>NC_029781.3:51553509-51554560 GCF_000817695.3 Arachis duranensis
CTACTAACATAAGGGAATCTCTATACTGTGACATAGAGGATTCTTCTTCTTTTCTTGTTTTCTTCTCTTTCATATGAGCAGGAACAGGGAAAAGGGCACTCTTGTTGAAGTTGATCCAGAACCTGAAAGGACTCTGAAGAGAAAATTAAGAGAAGCTAAGTTACAACAATCTAAAGGTAACCTTTCAGAAACATTAGAACAAGAGAAGGAGATGGCAGCCGAAAATAATAATAATGCAAGGAGAATGCTTGGTGAATTCACGAAGCCAACGTCCAAATTTGATGGAAGAAGCATCTCCATTCCTGCCATTGGAGCCAATAACTTTGAGCTTAAGCCTCAACTAGTTGCTTTAATGCAACAAAACTGCAAGTTTTATGGACTTCCATCTGAAGATCCTTATCAGTTTTTAACTGAGTTCTTGCAGATCTGTGAGACTGTAAAGACGAATGGAGTTGATCCTGAAGTCTACAGACTCATGCTTTTCCCTTTTGCTATAAGAGACAGAGCTAGAATATGGTTAGATTCACAACCCAAGGATAGCCTGGACTCCTGGGATAAGCTGGTCACTGCCTTCTTAGATAAATTGTTTCCTCCTCAAAAACTGAGCAAGCTTAGAGTGGATGTTCAGACCTTCAAACAAAAAGATGGTGAATCCCTCTATGAAGCTTGGGAAAGATACAAGCAGCTGACCAAAAGGTGCCCATCTGACATGTTTTCAGAATGGACCATATTAGAAATATTCTATTATGGTCTATCTGAATTTTCGAAAATGTCATTCGACCATTCTGCAGGTGGATCCATTCACCTAAAGAAAACGCCTGCAGAAGCTCAAGAACTCATTGACATGGTTGAAAATAACCAATTCATGTACACCTCAGAAGATGTGAGTTCTTGAAATTGATGCTCTGAATGCCATATTGGCTCAGAACAAAGTGTTAACTTAACAAGTTAACATGATCTCTCAAAGTCTGAATGGATGGCAAAATGCATCAACAGCACTAAAGAGGCATCTTCTGAAGAAGAAGCTTATGATCCTGAGAACCCTGCCATG
>NC_029781.3:51555095-51555330 GCF_000817695.3 Arachis duranensis
TGGAGGCACAAGTGGGCCAGCTGAGTAAGAAAGTCATTGAAACTCCTCCCAGTATTCTCCCAAGCAATGCAGAAGAGAATCCAAAAGGAGAGTGCAAGGCCAATGATTTGATCAATATGGCTGAATGCACAAGGGAGGAGGAGGACAAAAACCCTAGTGAGGAAGACCTCCTGGGACGTCCCTCAAGCAAGAAGGAATTTCCTATTAAGGATCCAAAGGAATCTGAGGCTCATAT
>NC_029781.3:51555493-51557361 GCF_000817695.3 Arachis duranensis
TGAATGCCAAGTTGTTTGGTAATGAGTCTTGGGAAAGTGAACCTCCCTTGCTCATTAATGAGCTAGATACCTGGATTCAGCAAACTCTACCTCAAAAGAAACAAGATCCTGGCAAGTTTATAATACCTTGTACCATAGGCAACATGACCATTGAAAAAGCTCTATGTGATCTAGGGTCAGGGATAAATCTTATGCCACTCTCTGTAATGGAGAAGCTGGGGATCATTGAGGTACAACCTGCCTTGTTCTCATTGTAATTGGCAGACAAGTCATTGAGACAAGCTTATGGAATAGTGGAGGACGTGTTAGTAAAGGTTGAAGGTCTTTACATCCCTGCTGATTTCATAATCTTAGACACTAGGAAGGAAGAGGATGAATGCATCATCCTTGGAAGACCTTTCCTAGCTACAGCAGAAGCTATGATAGATATCAACAGAGGTGAAATAGTCCTTCAATTGAATGGGGACTACCTTGTGTTTAAGGCACATGGCCATCCCTCTGTGACAAAAGAGAGTAAGCATGAAGAGCTTCTCTCAGTTCAAGGTCAAGAAGAGCCCACACAGTCAAACTCTAAGTTTGGTGTTGTGAGGCCACAACCAAACTCTAAGTTTGGTGTTAAGACCCCATATCCAAACTCTAAGTTTGGTGTTGGGACTATACAACATTGACCTGATCACCTTTGTGGCTCCATGAGAGCCACTGTCAAGTTATTGACATTAAAGAAGCGCTTGTTGGGTGGCAACCCAATTTTATTTATCTAATTATTATTTTATTTTATTCTATTGTTATTTTGTGGAGTCACGAAAAAAATATAAAAATTAAAAACAGAATAAAAAAATAGCAGAAGAAAAATCACACCTTGGAGGAAGCACAGACTGGCGTTCAACGCCAGTAAGGAGCATCTGGCTGGCGTTCAACGCCAGAACAGAGCATGAAACTGGCGATGAACGCCAGAAACAAGCAACATTCTGGCGCTGAATGCCAGGAATGTGCCTAGAGGAAAAGCTGGCGCTGAACGCCAGTAACAAGCATGAAACTGGCGTTCAACGCCCAAAACGTGCACCACTCGGCGTTTAAACGCCAGAATAGTGTGCAAAGGCATTTTACATGCCTATTTGGTGCAGGGATGGAATTCCTTGACACCTCTGGATCTGTGGACCCCACAGGATCACCTCAGGATCTGTGGACCCCACAGGATCCCCACCTAACATATTTCCACCTTACCTCCTAACCCTATTTTACTCTTCCCCATGTCACACTTCCCAAAAACCCTTCACCAATCACCTCAATCTCTCTCCCCAATCACCTATTTACCACTCACATCCATCCACTCTTCCCCATAAACCCCACCCACCTTCAAAATTCAAAAACATTTCCCCCCCAATCCCACCCTAAATGGCCGAAGCTACCCTCTCCCCTCTCCCTATATAAACCCCTCCATTCCACTCCATTTTCACACAACACTATCCCCTCTACTATACCTTGGCCGAATCCATCTCCCATCACTCTCCTCCATTTTCTTCTTCTTCTTTTTCTCTTCTTTCTTCTCTTGCTCGAGGGCGAGCAATATTTTAAGTTTGGTGTGGTCAAAGCATAATCTTTTTGTTTTTCCATTACCATCAATGGCACCTAAGGTCGGAGAATCCTCTAGAAAAGGAAAAGGGAAGACAAAAGCTTCCACCTCCGAGTCATGGGAGATGGAAAGATTCATCTCTAACAGCCATCAAGACCACTTCTATGATGTTGTGGCAAAGAAGAAGGTGATCCCTGAGGTCCCTTTCAAGCTCAAGAAAAATGAGTATCCGGAGATCCGACATGAGATCCGAAGAAGAGGTTGGGAAGTCCTAACCAACCCCATGCAACAAGTC
>NC_029781.3:51557570-51559612 GCF_000817695.3 Arachis duranensis
AATGCCCCTACACTAGAAGGGTCAACTTTAATCAAAGGTTGGACCAAGTCCTAATGGACATATGTGTGGAAGGAGCTCAATGGAAGAGAGACTCCAAAGGCAAGCCAGTTCAACTAAGAAGACTGGACCTCAAGCTTGTGGTTAGAGGATGGTTGGAGTTCATTCAACGCTCCATTATTCCCACTAGCAACCGATCTAAAGTTACTGTGGATTGGGCCATCATGATTCATAGCATCATGATTGGAGAGGAAGTAGAAGTTCATGAGGTCATCTCCAACAAAATCTACAAAATAGCCGACAAGCCCTCCACCATGGCAAGACTAGCTTTTCCTCACCTTATTTGCCATCTATGTTACTCAGCTGGAGTTATCATAGAAGGAGACATCCTCATTGAAGAGGATAAGCCCATCACCAAGAAGAGGATGGGGCAAGCAAGAGAGACCCTCCTTGGATCTCAAGAGATGCATGAGGAAGCTCATCATCAAGTCTGCTTTTCGGTTTTTATGTTGTGTTTATCTATGTTTTGTGTCTCTACTTCATGATCATTAGTAGTTAGTAACTATGTCTTAAAGCTATGAATAAATTCCATTAATCCTTCACTTCTCTTAAATGAAAAATGTTTTAATTCAAAAGAACAAGAAGTACATGAATTTCGAATTTATCCTTGAATTTAGTTTAATTATATTGATGTGGTGACAATAATTTTTGTTTTCTGAATGAGTGCTTAAACAGTGCAAATTTTTGATCTTGTTGTTTATGAATGTTAAAATTGTTGGCTCTTGAAAGAATGATGAACAAAGAGAAATGTTATTGATGATCTGAAAAATCATAAAATTGATTCTTGAAGCAAGAAAAAGCAGTGAAAGAGCAAGGGCTTGCGAAAAAAAATGGCGAAAAAAAATAGAAAGAAAAAGAAAAAGCAAGCAGAAAAAGCCAATAGCCCTTAAAACCAAAAGGAAAGGGTAAAAAGGATCCAAGGCTTTGAGCATCAATGGATAGGAGGGCCGAAGGAAATCAAATCCAGGCCTAAGCGGCTAAATCAAGCTGTCCATAACCATGTGCTTGTGTCATGAAGGCCCAAGTGAAAAGCTTGAGACTGAGTGGTTAAAAAAAAGAAAAAAAAGAAAAAGAAAGAAATAAAGTTGTGATCCAAGGCAACAAGAGTGTGCTTAAGAACCCTGGACACCTCTAATTGGGGACTTTTAGCAAAGCTGAGTCACAATCTGAAAAGGTTCACCCAGTCATGTGTCTGTGGCATTTATGTATCCGGTGGTAATATTGGAAAACAAAATGCTTAGGGCCACGGCCAAGACTCATAAGTAGCTGTGTTCAAGAATCAACATACTTAACTAGGAAAGTCAATAACACTATCCGAAATTCTAAGTTCCTAGAGAAGCCAATCATTCTAAACTTCAAAGAAAAAAAATGAGATGCCAAAACTGTTCAGAAGCAAAAAGCTACAAGTCCCGCTCATCTAATTAGAATTAATATTCATTGATATTTTGGAATTTCTAGTATATTCTCTTCTTTTTATCCTATTTGATTTTTAGTTGCTTGAGGACAAGCAACAATTTAAGTTTGGTGTTGTGATGAGCGGATAATTTATACGCTTTTGGCATTGTTTTTAGGTAGTTTTTAGTAAGTTCAAGCTACTTTTAGGGATGTTTACATTAGTTTTTATGTTAAATTCAGATTTCTAGACTTTATTATGAGTTTGTGTGTTTTTCTGTGATTTTAGGTAATTTCTGGCTGAAATTAAGGGACTTGAGCAAAACTCTGAAAAAGGCTGACAAAAGGACTGCTGATGCTGTTGGAAGACCTCCCTGCACTCGAAATAGATTTACTGGAGCTACAGAACTCCAAATGGCGCGCTCTCAACGGCGTTGGAAAGTAGACATCCAGAGCTTTCCAGCTATATATAATAGTTCATACTTTATTTGGAAATTGATGACGTAACTTGGCGTTGAACGCCAAGTACATGTTGCTGTCTGGAGTTAAACGCCAGAAACACGTCATGATCCGGTGTTGAACGCCCAAAACAC
>NC_029781.3:51559717-51563581 GCF_000817695.3 Arachis duranensis
GGTGATGCCCTACATACAGCTTGCCATGGAAAGGAGTAAGAAGAATTGGATGAAAGCAATAGGAAAACAGAGATTCGAGAGGATTCTAGCATCTCCACACGCCTATCTGAAATCCCCACCATTAAATTACATAAGTATTTCTATCCTATTTTATTTTCTTTTTATTATTAATTTTTGAAATCCATAAACATTTAATCTGCCTAACTGAGATTTACAAGGTGACCATAGCTTGCTTCATACCAGCAATCTCTGTGGGATCGACCGTTACTCACGTAAGGTATTACTGGATTACCTAATACACTTGCTGGTTAAGATGAACGGAGTTGTGTCCACACATAATCAATAGCCATTAAATAAATCTCATGCAAATACAAAGAGGGTCATAATTTTGTCCACCAGTAGCTATGAGACTTCTTTGCCTTGCACTCTCAAACTTTCTCCTTGAATCAAACCATGAATGTTCACCCCTTTTATAGAGAAGTGAAGCCTTCACAGTTGAAACACAAAACCGAGCTTAGCTTCTTTTCCTTCAAAACAAACCGCTTCGGCCACAGAGAGAGAAGAGGAAACTCATGCAAAAACCAACATGCAAATACCTCTAGTTCTTCCTTGGTCATCACTCTTCATCAATCCGAGCGCTCCATCCTTGGCTTCCTCTCCAAGATGGATTTCTGGCCCTTGATGCTTCATGATGATGATGGCTTCATCTGCTCCAATCTCTGCCTCTTCCATCACTTCGCCACTCTAGCTACTTCCTGTGGTGGTTGAGCAGAATCAGAGACAAGCCATGCCTCCAAAGATCTCCTACTTACTGGCCGAATCTCCTTCTACCTTTTTGAGTATGAAGGATCCGAGATTACCTCACCAAATCTTACCACTTTTTGGTGATAATCTCAGCCACAGCATACTTTTCTTTTTCTTTTTTGTGCCATCAACTCGATGGTCTTTAGGCTTGCTTTCCCTTTCTTTCAGTAGCTCCATGTAGCTTCCACGGCTTCCTGGTTAATGACCGAAGAGAAGAGAGAAAGAGATGAGAGAGAGTGTGAAGTTAAAGTAAAAGCAATTAAGTGAAAAGAAGCATATGATGGATAGCTTTTACTTCCCTTGCTTTGAGTAGCGTATAGCATTAATCATAATGATTCCCATCAAATCAAAGTCAAGTTCTCTCTCATGTTTCCAATGCTAGTATATTAAGTTTTGAAATCCATCCTTAGCAAGAAATGGAATCCGTTGGAAAGCATGAAGCCTATATGCTTTCTTGGTTTCGGACCAAGCTTGGAAACATTCAGAAATTAATGTTGGGCTTGTTAATAATAAAATTAAATCTGGCCCAATTAGTAACATTTGCTTTCCTGGTGAATTTTGGTTTTGGATCAAGCACAGGAAGCTTTCATCAAAATCAAATATGGGCTTAGTTGCAACAACATTGAGCTTGGCCCTTTAATACAACAATTCAGCCATATAATAGGAAGCATGTAACAAGGCTGATTGTTGGTTTTAATTTGGGCTAGCAGCATTTTATTTTCCGGCCCATTTAAAAACCCGCATCACAAAATTATTAATTAACATATGTTAAATGAAGATTAAATTTATAATTTTGCAATTAAATATTTTAATAATGTTTGCTCATCACAAATATTAATTTGGAGTTTTCCAAACTCATCATCCTGCATGACCCAAGAAACTCCTGACTGCCTTAACATTAGTTGGTGGTGGTAATTTTTCAATTACCTCCACCTTTGCTCTATCAACCTCAATCCCCTTACTTGAAATTTGGTATCCAAGAACAATACCTTCTGTAACCATAAAATGACATTTTTCCCAATTTAAAATAAGGTTTGATTCTTGACACCGTTTCAAGACAAGAGATAAATGCTTAAGGCAGAATTAAAAAGAATTACCAAAAACAGAAAAGTCATCCATAAATACCTCAATAAACTTTTCAACCATATTAGAAACAATTGAAAGCATACACCTCTGAAAAGTTGCTGGAGCATTACAAAGTCCAAAAGGCATTCTTCTATAGGCAAATACTCCAACGGGGGTATGTGAATGCTGTCTTTTCCTGATCTTGAGGGTCCATTGCAATTTGATTATATCCAGAATATCTATCTAGAAAACAATAAAATGCATGACCAGCTAACCTCTCAAGCATTTGATTAATGAAAGGCAGGGGAAAATGATCCTTCCTTGTAGCAGTGTTGAGCCTCCTATAGTCTATACATATTCTCCATCCTGTGACTGTTCTTGTGGGGATAAGATCATTCTTTTCATTCTTGATCACTATCATCCTTCCTTTCTTGGGAACTACCTACACAAGACTTACCCAAGGACTGTCAGCAATAGGATAAATAATTCCTGCTTCCAATCTTGTTCCAAGTATCCAAACTCTCCTTGGGTTGGGAATCTAGCCACAGCTTTGTTCCATCCCTCAGAGCAAACGGGAAGAGCATGAGTTTGTACACATCTGAGTTTACTCCATTTGTCTTCACAGTATCACAAATTTGTAGAAAACTAGAAATAAACTGATTTGGGTCTTCGTGGGAAAGACCATAATACTGGCAGTTTTGTTGCACCAAGGTGACCAGTTGAGGTTTCAACTCAAAGTTATTCGCAGCAATAGGAGGCACCACGATGCTTTTTCCATAAAGATATGCAGTAGGAGAAGAGTAAGAGCCAAGCACTCTCCTTTGTTGCTCATTCCCATTCGGGTTTGCTCCATTGGCATTATCAGTATTATTCGGATCCATAGTGGATTCTGTAGCCTTGTAAAGCCTTGTTTGTTGTAAATGCCACCTGAAAGTCCTTTCAGGTTTAGGATCAAAGTCTAAGAGATGTTCTTTGTCTCTGTTCCTGCGCATAAACAAATAGAGAACAAGAAAGAATGGGAATCTCTACGTCAGAGTGCAGAGAATTCCCAGTGAGGTAACCTGTGTAAAGAGATAAAAATAGTGAATAAAATAAATAGAAGAAAAATAATAAATAGGTAACACCAAACTTAATTTTAGAAATTAAGAAAAATATTGGTGCTATTTATTTATTTAAATTTTTTTTCAAAAATATTAAAAAATGGATTTAAAAAAAATTAAAAATAAAATGCCTAATCAAAGCAATCAAACAACTAATAGTTGTTAATCACTATCAATTCCCAGCAACGGCGCCAAAAACTAGGTGCGGTATTTTACAACCCACAAACTAACCGGCAAGTGCACCGGGTCGTACCAAGTAATACCTTACGTGAGTAAGGGTCGATCCCACGAGGATTGATGGATCAAGCAACAATAGCGTTTGATAAGATTAGTTAGGCAAGCAAAAAATGGTTTTGAGATATTCAAAGAGGATTAAACAGTACTTTAAGAATTTCAGAAAGCAAGTAGCAATGAGTTGGGAATAAAATATTTGAGAAAGCAGTTAAGGGTTCAGAGTTATCTATTTTTCCGGATTTATTTTTCTTACTAACTATTTTAATCATGCAAGATTTAATTTTATGGCAAACTATGTGTGACTAGACCCTAATTCCTTAGACCTTCCTAGTCTCCTCTAAAATTCATTAACTGCCAATTCCTTGGTTAATTAATTCTAATTAGAGGGTGATGATCAATTTCTAGTTTATATGCCAAAAGAATCCTAATTATCCAAAAATAAGGGGATTATATGTCACGTATCCCGTTAAATACAAACAATTAGAAATTCAGTATAATATGTTTTCAAGCTATTGTTCAAATAAAGAGCTTTTTCAAGTTTTACAAGAACTCAATTAGAACATGGGTCATACTTCCGTTCCACCCAATATTCGTAAAATAAGGAACGAAAACAATTATTGAAATATAAATCTAAACATGGATTAAATTAGAAAGATCAAAC
>NC_029781.3:51565597-51600517 GCF_000817695.3 Arachis duranensis
ATATCTCATCAAATTTCCATCTCATCGGGGGAATTTCCGAGGAGCTAAAGTGCCGGCTACATCTTGCGACGTACTGTCAACAGAGTATCGAGTCTCAACCTGGAGCAAGTGGTAGCTAGCCACTGCATCTACCCAGAAAAAACTCGTATCTCAGATAATAGAAGTGCAATAAGCCATATAGCCATTCAAATGCAATTAATCATTATCATTACAGCTATCATCCATCACATATTCATCTTTTCAGCACTTCTCAAACATAAATCATTACTTTCAATATCTTTCTTCACTGCCAAGTAACTTTTTCTCTAAGTTCACCTCTCTTCCTATTATTAGGGACTAGGTATAGGAGATTAGAAGGTAAATATAGAGCTTTAGAAGTTAGAAAAAAGGTTGAAATAATGAAAAATACACTTTTCCTAAAAACATGGATTCCGGGTCTGCATGCCATATTTCGCGTACACGGGGGTGTCTTTTGCTCATCTCACGTACATGACCTGTGTCCGCATATGCGAGCCCCTTAGACAGGGAAGCCGTTCCACGTCATGTGATACTGTCCGCGTACATGAGACTGTAAATCTCCCATTTCTGCGTACGCATGCACACTCCAGCATACGCGAGACGTCTACCCAGGGTCCCCGTCACTTGTGTGTTTGCGTACGCATGCCCTTCAAAATGGTAAAAAGCTGTTAAGTTCTGCAGAAATGACTTTTGCAAACCAAACTTCTAACTCTCATAACTTTTCTATTAAAAATCATTTTTAGTCCATTCTTCAAACGGCATAAAATTCACGGACCCAATTTTCATTTGAAACAAGTTTGACATGGTTTAAGGGTTCGGAAGCCGAGTTATGGACTGCCGAAGTTTGGTTAAAAATCAAGTTTTTACTAAATTACTAAACTTCTATTTTTACCAAAAACCTCACTAAACCCAAAGTTTCACACTTCAAACAACATTAATTATGACCAAAATAACTGGATATCTATTCCATCTCTTCTACAACATACCAATACTCTATTGTATCAATTTTCTTCCAAACATTCCACATTCTAAACAACACATCACATATATGTATATATCAACATTACAAATCATACTCATCATCCTCGTCAATCTTCATCACAAGCTCATAACAAACTCAATATTTTACCAAAACTACTAACATTAGCAAGTCTACAACATTCAACCTATCCTATAGTCAATTAGCCTAACTTTTCACATTACATTATATATTATCTATGAGAAACAAAAATCATACCTTAGCCAATTTCTCCCTAAGCTCGAAACGCCTCTAATACCACCGTTCCACAAGGTCCACAACCCGAAACGCACACCAAATGAAAATTCCCAGCCACCAAGATCAAATTCAAGCTTCCAATATTCACTCCCAAGCTCCCAATTCCATCAATTTGTCTCCAAAACACATAATTCAATCAAATACCATATAAATATCACTAAATCAACATAGAGTTTGCTATATCAATAATTTCACAAGAATTAGAGGTTCCTCACCTTACCAACGGAAGTTTGGGATAAGACCCAGCAAGTTCACAAGGTTAATTTGATACTAAACATCAAAATTTAACAAAATCTCAACACAATATGGCTCAAAATTTTTTAAATCAAGGGGAGTAGTTGGGTGAAGAAATAAGGCTTACCTACCACTTTGTTCTAACGAATTTAAAGAGATTGATACGGTGGTCACGTGGCTGCAAACGGTGCGGCGATCGGAGCTTTGAATTGGAAGTTGTGATGAATTGAAATCAAGAACAAGGGTTTAGGTTTTCTCCCCTTTCAGCATGATTCAATGTGATTTGGGAGATAAGAATGCTAATCTATGGCTTTTATATGATGGCCCTTGGGCCCGGTCAAACTGGTTCGGCCCGTTGTCCCGGTTTTGGGCCAAAATCTTTAAAATTAGTGTCGAAATTTGTATTTTTAATATTTCTATCTCTCTGGATCAATAAAATTTAACTTTCTAATTTCTTTAAATAATAATTAATTTATTAGATAATTATTAATTAATTACGTAGGGTTTACATGAGAGGTCAAGGAACTTACCAAAGAAGCATCAGATACCACAAAATTTTGTTTTAGAGATGGAATTGTTTGATGTGCGGGGAATAGATCTCATGGGACCTTTCTGACCCTAATATTAAAATAATTACATCTTAGTAGCTATAGATTATATTTCTAAATGGGTGGAGGGAATCCCATTTCCCACCAACAACGCTTAAGCGGTGCTTCAATTCCTCAAGATGAATGTTTTCAATAGGTTTGGTGTTCTAACAACCTTGATCAGTGATGGAGGAAGTCACATCTCTAACAAGCAATTTATGTTCTTCTCCATAAATATGAGATTAAACATAAGGTGGCTACTCCTTATCCCCCCTAGACAAGTGGTCAAGTAAAAGTTTCTAATAGAGAGCTCAAGAGGATTTTAAAGAAGACTGTGGGAATTTCAAGGAAAGATTGGGCCAAGAAACTAGATGATGCTCTCTGGGCATACAAAATAGCCTTCAAGACACCTATTGGCATGTCCCCTTACTAGGTTGTTTATGGCAAATTTTGCCACTTGCCAGTGGAATTAGAGCATAGAGCTTACTGGGCTACCAAGTTCCTTAATTTTGATGCTAAGGCTGTCGGCGAGAAAAGGCTACTTCAACTCAACAAGCCCGATGATTTTAGGGTTACCACATATGAAAATGCTAAACTCTACAAGGAGAGGACAAAAGTGTTGCATGATAAAAAAATATCCTTGGATATTTGAACCCAAACAACAAGTTCTCCTCTTCAACTCAAGGCTAAAAATCTTCTCTGAAAAATTCAAAATAAGATGGTCATGACCCTTCACTATCACTAAGGTGTCTCCTTATGGCTACATTGAGGTTATGGAGGCATATTCCCAAAGAAGGTTCACTATGAATGGTTAATGATTGAAGCATTATCTTGGCGGTGATGTGGATCGTCAGAAATCTATTTATCTGTTGACCTAGAGAGTGCACGTCAAGCTAGTAACGTTAAAGAAGCGCTTGTTAAGAGGCAACCTAATTATTAGTATGCTTTGAATTCCTATTTTATTAGTTTGTATTAGCTTTTCTTTTGTTTATGATTCATGCATGCAACTAGAGAAAACAAATTACAAAATTTCATTCCCTGGTAGAGCCCTAGCAAAGGCCAAGTTTGATGTTGTGCAATGCCATGTGTTATACACATGAGTGATGCATTAAACGTGACAAAGTAAACAGAAGCAAACTTCATCAATTGAGATCCATGCGTTATATGCACCAAATCAAACAGAGCTACCATTTTTCAATTTCTAGCCCTGGGTTATACACAGGATATTTTCCCCCAAGTGCCTTATCGTGCCCCCTGCGTTATTCACAAGATGTGGTGCATATAACACACCAAATAGTGCACTCCCCTAGGCCTTGTTTTTCCATGCATTATACTCCAAATATGGTGCGTATAACACACCAAAGTGATGGGCATAGTGGCCTTCCTAGGGGCTATGCCTATAACACACCACAATCAAAATTAAGTTTGGTATGGTTGCCCTTTTGCATGGGAGTGTATCTCATGCACTTCTCCCCTCTTGTGCTTAGCAAATATTTCTTGTTTCTTTTCATGCATGTTTTCATATTCTTTATTACTATATTTTATTTTCCCTCTTTAATTTTCATTTGAAATTTGAAGGTAGAAGTATATGAACACCTATGAACTTTCTACTAGCTTTCACTCACTAGTCCACGGAGTAAGGCACATGCATTGGTCTCTCTTGTGCATGCGTGAGTCTTTCAACTACCATATGGTCCAAGTTTATATGGAGCTATGTATGCAACTCTTCAAAGTCTCAAAGACCCCCCTAAAATACAAGATTTTGAATGCATTTGTCCTTACTTGCTTCCCTCCACATGCATTGGTCACTTCTCTCTATACATCTATCAATCTAATGCCATACTTATTCCACACTCTATCCTAAACCTTACAAACTTTGTCCCTTTCTCTAGTTTGCTTTGTACTACCCCCCTCCATGCACACCCTTGGATCTCAAGTTTTAAACTCCACCATCCACTCTACCTCACATTCTCCCTATGAATACTTGTCCATACATATCTCCTTCATTTACAACTACTTCATTCTTCTCTCTACATAATCGTAGCCTTCTCCCCTTCCATCTTCATTCCCCTCTTCTAAATTCTTAATTTTCACCACCATTCACCTATCTTACACTCTTCTCTTCTTTCTCTTCACCATTATTCTTCCCTTTCTTTGCTTGAGGAAAAGAAAAATCTTTAAGTTTGGTGTTAATTTTGATCAAACAAGCTATATAAAAAAGAATGGCACCCAAGAATCAATCTTCTTCATCAAACAAAAAGAAAGGAAAGGAACCGGTTACTTCTTCATATGACTCAACAAGGTTCCTCTCTAGCTTGCATGAGAATCAATTCTACAACTTTGTTTATGGCAAGAAGATTATCCTCTCAAGCTTGCATGAGAAGTGCCCTTCAATCTAAAAAAGGAAGAGTACCTTGAAATCAATCAAATCACAAGGTGGAGATGGCAAGTTCTCTGTGACCCATCCCCAAAGGTAGGACAACTACTAATTCAAGAGTTTTATGCCAATGCATGGCTTACCAATGCACAAACCCATGATGAAATACCCTTGACTTATAAACGCTTTCTAAGAGGTAAAGAGATCGATTTCAGTTCAGAAAACACCCGGAGGATTCTTCAGTTAAGAATCTCAACCTCTTTATCTTCCGAAGTAACTTACAGGGAGAGATTGAGTAATGACCCAAGGCATGAAGAGGCCTCCAACAACAAATATGGCTTTTAGCAACGCCAAATTTTGTAATGCCTTAAAACCGTTCTCTTAGATAGGTTTAAACAACGATTTTTTATAGTGTTACTATTGAATTCAATTTTTTATTACTTTATAGCAATAAATTAAAACCGTTCTCTTTGACTATTTTAAAGAATGATCTTATAACCGTTACCATGATTTATATTTAAGAAATGGTTTTTTATTGTTGTTTAAATAATTGTACAAAAAAAACGCATAAAAACTGTTGTCAAAATGCTACACTTTAAAACCGTTCTATTAGATGGTCTTAGACAACGATTTTTACAATGTTGCTGTTGAAGTTCAATTTTTCATTACACTATGGTAACAAAATAAAACCGTTCTCTTTGACTATTTTAAAGAACGGTTTTACAACCACTACAACAATTGTTTATGAAACAATAACTTTTTTAATATTATTTAAATAATTATACAAATTAAACAATACCAATAAAAATAATTTCAAATAATTATATAAATAAATTGTGACTTATTTTATTTTGAACTCCTTATTTTTATAAACTAATCTTTTAAGAGTAATTAAATTAGTTTTATTAATATATGGAGTTAAGTTAATTAATAATCTTATATAATTTTTATAATTGGTTATTTCATGTAATTTCAAATTAAAATTCAGTAATGGAAGTGTGAGTTAATTTAATTTAAGAAATTTGTATTATGAATAAATTACGATTTATTTTATTAAATTGAACTCTTAGAGATTAATTTGTTAGAAATGATTATATAGATTTTCATAAATACTTTAAATTTAAGACAATTAATAGTTATGCACAATTTTTATTATAATTAATTATTTTATACAAATTGAAATTAAAATTTTGGTAATAAAAAAATAATAAAAAATTATATCGTATAATCTAAATAATTGATATTTTCGAATTAAAAATGTATTTTATAAAATGTGATTAATATGTTCATTTTATAATTTAAATTAAAAATAATTATTTAAAGTCAATGATATATTAGTAAATAAAATTTTATATGCTCCAAAAGTAATTATTTAAAGTCAATGATATATTTGTAAAAATTATTATATTAGTTTATATATTTTAGCCTAACTCTAAAAATTCTTAATTTAAACCTAATATCCCAAATTTCCCAATTTGTGCCCTAAATCAAACACAACGCACACACACAGAAGGAAAGAAATGGGAAGAGACGAGAAACAGGGGGAGCTCGAGGGGAAAATGGAGAAGAAGAGGAAGGAGAAGCGAGGGAGGGGATGGCACCGGGAAGGGTTATGCCATCGTCATTCTCATCGTCAGGTGAAGGTAGAGGGCTGGCCGAGAGAGAGTCGGATGTGAGAAATAGAACGACATGCGTGAGAGGGAGACAGAGGCTGCGACGGAGTTGTCCCGCCGCCAACGCCTCGACCGCGATGAGGAGTAGAAGAAGCCGTCACCTTCACTGGAGCCACGATCGCTGTCGCCGTTCTGCCTTCCCTTGAGCCGCCAATACCACCATATTCTTCCAATCCGCCACACTTACCGCCGGCGAAGCTTCTGTTGCCGTCACCGCAGAAAGGGGGTTGCTGCTGCTGTCATGGCCGTCTTCCTTGCCGCTATAACTTCATTCAATCCTTAACTGTTGGAACTCACCGCTGGTACCAACCGAGACCTCTGCTACTAATGGTTCAATGCGATACAAAACAGCGATGGAGAAAGGGACAGAACTCGCCAGAGGAGGTTGCTGGAGCCGTTGCTCCAAACTGCCCTGCCTTTTCCCTGCTCCAGTGCCGCTGCTACTGCTGGAAAGTGATCCGAAATATTGCTGCTGTTGCCATGGATTAAGAAAAAGGGGTTCGTGGCAATTAATTCTTGCAAGTTCGACACTCTGAGGTAGGGGATTTATTTTTAAAGTTTAATAGTTTTAATTTTAGAATGCCTACAAAGTTAGTTGGATAATTGCAAATGATTAATAGTGGTTAAGAATCAATTAATTGATGTGAATGACTTGAAATGTGTTTGAGAATAGTTAGCTATTGTGATTATTCTGAGTTATGATTGGACTTAGATGCGGTTGTGAAGGGTGATTAAACTGGTATTATTTACTAAATTGAAATATGTTGAGTTAATTATTGAAAAACTGTCATATTGATAATTGATGATTTGAGTTTGAATTATGACAAGTTTTGTTGCTATAAGTGATTAACTGGTGATATTAATTTTGGTTTGAGGCTGTGACTGTCACCAATTTTTCTGATTGTTTGGAATTGCAGAGAATCCTAATTGTATTTGATTATGCTGAATTGGTTGTTATAAGTTGGTTTGCTTGATGGATTATATTGAAGTTTGATTACTGAATTGTTTTCTTGAAATCTGAGTTTTAAAATAGTTTTTATGCTTGCCCTGCATAATGTGTGGTGGATTTTTGTTGTTGTTCTTGCCTTCACAGAAAATGGGATAGATAAGAGAATAACTCCATTGGAACAGCGGTGTGTTCGCTATGTTGACAACTTTAGTTCAGGTCATAGGGGAGCCACATCCACAGAGTATTTGTTCTTGCACTTGCTCTTATTCTTGTTCTTGTCAATGAAACTTTTTCTTGGATATTTGTTTGGTGATCTCTTGGAGGGGAATGAATACCATGTTGCTGGTTATGTTGAGTGTAGGTATTTTCTGAAGGCGCGATATGCTGTGTTCTTCTTGTATCGGAGGTGAATCTTTCTGTGTATCCTTCTTTTGTGTTTGTTTTTGTGTGTTGTTGCTTACTACCTGTAACTCTTGTTCAGAGGAAGTTTTCAGCCATTCTGTAGAGGACTAAAGGGATTTTTCTTTCTTTTTTTTTTAATGCACAAAAGGGAGATTTTATTATACCTAACAAGAATTTATTTTGGTCCATATTTTGATGATACATTAATTTTATTTTAGTGGAAACATCACTTGTAATTTCAACTTTGGCTCTTAACAACTTATATACTCACTCTTCAATGATCACGTTTAAATTATCTATTAATTACTAGAAATTTCATCAAATGATTAATTTCTTTAACTATGTGAGTGTTGAATGTGGACTGAGTTTCTGTTTTGGTTTGAATCCGGACTAAGTACTTGTGAATTGAGAATTTCAAATACTCCAAAAATAGGACATCATTCACATAGAGATGGCAAAAACTAGTTTCTGTTAGTACTGTACAGGAGGATGTGACACATGCCTAGTGCTTTAAATTTGTTCTGAATTAATTGAAGTATTCAATAGCTTAATCGTGTTCATGAGATTGGTTCAGTTGGTTCTAACAGGTTTTTCGACTCTTACATAAAAGAAGCAGAATTTTAACGAACTCAATAGTGAGAAAATCTTATTAGAGTCAACTGAATCAATTCCATAAATACAGTTAAGTGGTTGATTATTCTAATTAATTATTGAAAACAAATCTAAATTGTTAGTAATAGTTTCCTTCTTTCTATTGGGATAACTGAGGCAACGCTATTGCCAACCAATGTGTGGTTTTGACCCTGTTCGGATAGCAATACAAGCAAATTTATATAATGTTGGGCAGTTACATTTTTTAACACATACTGTGATCTGTATTGTTTGGGTGGGTGCTAAAAAGTCTTGTTTTCTTAAAAGGCTGGATTTTGATAATTCTATTGTTTGATTTTTTAGTTATATATCACTTTTGAAAATAAGATTTCTAAAAACTGGTTTTAAAAGTGAATTTTTTGTTAAAAAATCTGGTTATGAATTACTTATATTTTTATTCTTTGTTGCTGTTGTAGTTTGTCTCTTTAAAACCAGAGAAAGGGAATCAAATAGTGGGTCTTTCTGTAGCTGCGACTACCTTAGACATTGAGCTACACTACAGGTAAATCATTTAATATATTATCTTTTTAAATTTGTTTGAACATTTAATTGTTAAGAATATTTACTAATTAATTGATTGTTTAAGCTTCTTTGCACAGTTTGTTAGGTACAAATTATTAGTCTCATGATTGGTTGAGATGTTCTCTTTTGAACATGTGTGGTTGACTTCTAGAAATTCTTTAGAAGCAATAAACTCTTGATTGAAAAAATCACTTATAGTTAGTCTAAAACATATGTCTGTGTCTTTTATTTTAGTTGACAAAGTAATGGACAAAGGGTGGACTAGTTTACCAAGACATACTGAGGGTTACCAACATGGTTTTAATTTTTTTTACTTTTATTTTTGGTGTAATTATTTATGAACGGGTGCATAGACAAGGATTATATTAATCCAACTGAGGCTGAGAACATAGACAATACTTTGAAAGGTAAACTTTTTGCAGGTTCTCAATTTTTTTTCCTGTTTACATTTTCTTAGTTTAATTAGTTTGTTCAGTTTTTGTTAAATTTGTCAGTTTAGTTATGCATGCTTAGTGGATTATAAGTGGTTAGAAAGTTTTATCTGAATTGTAGTGGATTTAGGTTGAACTTTTTGGTTGCTGCTGATGCCTGGAATGAATGGTTTTCAGAGCTGTTTTAATTGACAAATGATGGTTGTTGCATTACTGTTTCAAATTGTATAGTGCTGCTTTATCATTGTTAATGGCTGATTTCATGCCTTGTTTTGATTGAGCAATGATGATGATGGCCTTATTATGCTAATTTTTTATTGCTGCTGATTGCCATTTTCGCTTGCTGCCGTTTAATTCATATAAATTGATCTTGATTAGTGCTGATTTGATTTTAGTGAGTTCATATGGGTTGATTTTGTTGTTTGTTTAAATTCAGAAATGTCCTATTTACTATCAGAATGCTGCCAAAATTTTTAAAAATTTATGTGTTAATTGAATTCCAATTTGTGAATTGAATTTGGTAATTTGTTACTTTAGTTTTGTTTCGTGACCAAATTCAACTCAAAAGGTTACTTTAATTTGTTCTTTTGTTTTTAATTAAATATCTTATAAATCAATAAGAGGGATGGTATATAATTAGTATCTTTGTATAAAGACAACAGTGAAGAAAACACGAGGACCTACACAATGCTTGAAGATTCATGCAAGACAATTGGAAGATAGAGAAGAAATTACTCTAGATATTGAAGGAAAGGCAATTGGTCCTACTGATGAAGCTATAAACAACTTGAGCAAATTTTTGGGCACAGTGACAAGGAATTTAGATTTTTGTCCATTAATTTACACAAATTGGAAGGGGATTAAAGATAAAGAAGCCATTTGAGAGTATGTTCAAGTGAGAATATTAGTCTTGTTTCTTTTAGAAACTATCTAGAAATGTACATATATATTCTTACTAGCAAATAATATTTGTGTTTTATAGGCTAAATTCATTATTGCAACTGAAGGAAAGAGGATGGTCCTTGCTTGTATCAACTCTCTTTTGTTATTATATTTTTTGCAAACTTAGATGATAGTGGATCTTACAACAATTTTTATAAGTTAAATTTGATGGGAAATGTTCAATTATTTTTCTTTAGTGACTTGATTCAAATAGTTTAGATTATTTATTGACACTAAATAATTAAAAAAAACTGAAATTAATTTCATTCACGAGAAAATTATTGTAAATAAAAAAATATATATATTACAAAAAAATCGTTGTCAATAGTTATAAAAGACAATGGTGTTAAAATCGTTGCCAAAACACGACTCCAACGGTAACGCTTTAAAACCGTTGCCAAAAAATGACATCAACGGTAACGCTTTAAAACCGTTGTCTTAGATGACTATAAACTGACAATGGTTTTAAAACCGTTGCCAAAACCCGGCACCAACGGTAACGGTTTAAAATCGTTGGCTATGTGAATAATAAAATCACAACAGTTTAAAACCGTTGCCTATCCAGTTACAATATTAAACCGTTGGATCATTGATAGGCAAAATTGTGATTCATACTTTTCACAACTCGAATAATTCCTAGCAATGGCTCCAAAAACTTAGTGCACAATACTATGGTCCACACACATTATTCACAACTTCGCACAACTAACCAGCAAGTGTATTGGGTTGTCCAAGTAATAAACCTTACGTGAGTAAGGATCAATCCCACGGAGATTGTTGGCATGAAGCAAGCTATGGTCATCTTGTAAATCTCAGTCAGGCGGATTCTAATGGTTATAATGGTTTTCAAATATAAAGATAAATAACGCATAAAATAAAGATAGAAATACTTATGTAATTCATTGGTGAGAATTTCAGATAAGCGCATGAAAATACTGTGTTCCTTCTGAATCTCTGCCTTCCTACTGCTTTCATCCAATAATTCTTACTCCTTTCCATGGCAAGCTGTATGTTGGGGGATCACCGTTACCAATGGCTACCGTCCATCCTCTTAGTGAAAATGGTCAAGGTGCGCTGTCACCGCACGGCTAATCATCTGTCGGTTCTCGATCATGTACGAATAGGATATACTATCCTTTTGCGTTGTCACCACGCCCTACAGTCGCGAGTTTGGAGCTCGTCACAATCATTCAATCCCTGAATCTTACTCGTAATATCACAGATAAGGTTTAGACTTTCTGGATTCTCAAGAATGCTGCCAATAAATTCTATCTTATACCACGAAGATTCTGATTAAGGAATCTAAGAGATATTCATTCAAGCTTATTTGCATGTAGAACGAAAGTGGTTGTCAGGCACACGTTCATAAGTGAGAATGGTGATGAGCGTCACATAATCATCACATTCATCAGGTTTTTGGGTGCGAATGGATATCTTAGAATAAGAATAAGCGTGAATTGAATAGAAGAACAAAAAGTACTTTGCATTAATACTCGAGAACAGCAGAGCTCCACACCTTAATCTATGGTGTGTAGAAACTCCACCGCTGAAAATACATAAGTGATAATGGTTCAGGCATGGCCGAATGGCCAGCCTCCACAAAAGTCTAAGATAGCCTAAAAATGATCAAAGATAGATACCCTAATGAAAATACAATAGTAAAAAGTCCTATTTATACTAGACTAGTTACTAGGGGTACAGAAATGAGTAAATGATGCAGAAATTCACTTCCGGGCCCACTGGGTGTGTGCTTGGGCTGAGCATTGAAGCTTTCACGTGTAGAGGTCTTCCTTGGAGTTGAACGCCAGTTTGTAACTTGTTTCTTTCGTTTAACTCTGCTTTGCAACTTGTTTCTGGCGTTTAACGCCATAATAGGGCAGATAGCTGGCGTTAAACGCCAGTTTGCGTCGTCTAAACTCGGGCAAATTATGTACTATTATATATTGATAGAAAGCCCTAGATGTCTACTTTCCAACGCAGTTGAGAGCATGCCATTTGGACTCCTGTAGCTCCAAAAATTCCATTTCGAGTGCAGGGAGGTCAGAATCCAACAGCATTAGCAGTCCTTTGTCAGCCTCTGAATCAGATTTTTGCTCAGGTCCCTCAATTTCAGCCAGAAAATATTTGAAATCACAGAAAAACACACAAACTCATAGTAAAATCCAGAAATGTGAATTTTTCTTAAAAACGAATAAAAATATACTAAAAACTAACTAAATCATACTAAAAACTATATAAAAACAATGCCAAAAAGCGTATAAATTATCCGCTCATCACAACACCAAACTTAAATTGTTGCTTGTCCCCAAGTAACTAAAAATAAAATAGGATAAAAAGAAGAGAATATACAACGAATCTCACAATATCAATGAAACTTAGTCCCAATTAGATGAGCGTGGCTAGCAGCTTTTTGCTTCTGAATAGTTTTGGCATCTCACTTTATCCTTTGAAATTCAGAATGATTGGCATCTATAGGAACTCAGAATTTTGGATAGTGTTATTGATTCTCCTAGTTTAGTATGTTTATTCTTGAACACAGCTACTTTATGAGTCTTGGCCGTGACCCTAAACACTTTGTTTTTCAGTATTACCACCGGATACATAAATGTCACAGACACATAACTGGGTGAACCTTTTCAGATTGTGACTCAGCTTTGCTAAAGTCCCCAGTTAGAGGTGTCTAGAGTTCTTAAGCACACTCTTTTGCTTTCGATAACGACTTTAACCACTCAGTCTCAAGCTTTTCACTTGGACCTTCATGACATAAGTACATGGTTAGAGACAGCTTGATTTAGCCGCTTAGGCCTGGATTTTATTTCCTTGGGCCCTCCTATCCATTAATGCTCAAAGCCTTGGATCCTTTTTACCCTTGCCTTTTGGTTTAAAGGGCTATTGGCTTTTTCTGCTTTCTTTTTCTTTTTCTTTTTTTTCGCCATATTTTTTTCCGCAAGCTTTATTATTCACTGCTTTTCTTGCTTCAAGAATAAATTTCATAATTTTTCAGATTATCAATAATATTTCACTTTGTTCATCATTCTCTCAAGAGCCAATAATTTTAACATTCATAAAATTCACTATAAAAAAATGCACTGTTCAAGCATTCATTCAAGATAAAATTTGAAATCCAAGTACTTCTTGTTATTTTGTAATTAAGCATATTTTTCATTTAAGAGAGGTGAAGGATTCATGGAATTATTCATAGCTTTAAGACATAGACACTAGACACTAATGATCATGTAATGAAGACACAAACATAGACAAACATGAAGCTCAAAAACCGAAAACAGAAAAATAAATAGACAAGGAGATTAAGGAATGAGTCCACCTTAGTGAGGGTGGCGTCTTCCTCTTGAAGGACCAATGGTGTTCTTGAGCTCCTCTATGTCTCTTCCTTGCCTTTGTTGCTCCTCCCTCATAGCTCTTTGATCTTCTCTAATCTCATTGAGAATGATGGAGTGCTCTTGGTGTTCCACCCTTAATTGGTTCATGTTATGACTCAATCCTTCTAGAGAAGTGTTGAGTTGTTCCCAATAGTTGTTTGGAGGAAAATGCATCCCTTGAGGCATCTCAGGGATTTCTTGATGATGAGCTTCTTCATGCGTCTCTTGAGATCCATGAATGGGTTCTCTTGTTTGCTCCATCATCTTCTTAGTGATAAGCTTGTCCTCTTCAATGAGGATGTCTCCTTCTATGACAACTCCAGCTATGTTGCATAGATGGCAAATGAGATGAGGAAAAGCTAGCCTTGCCAAGGTGGAGGGCTTTCGGCTACTTTGTAGAGTTCTAGAGAGATAACTTCATGAACTTCTACTTGCTCTCTAATCATGATGCTATGGATCATGATGGCCCGATCCACAGTTACTTCAGATCAGTTGCTAGTGGGGATGATGGAGCATTGGATGAACTCCAACCATCCTTTAGCCACAGGCTTAAGGTCCAGTCTTCTCAATTGAACCGGCTTGCCTTTTGAGTCTCTTTTCCATTGAGCTCCTTCCACACATATGTCCATGAGGACTTGGTCCAACCTTTGATCAATGTTGACCCTTCTAGTGTAGGGGCGTGCGTCTTCTTGCATCATAGGCAAGTTGAACGCCAACCTTACGTTCTCCGGACTGAAATCTAAGCATTTCCCCTGAACCATTATAAGCTAATTCTTTGGGTTTGGGTTTATGCTTTGATCATGGTTCCTAGGGATCCATGCATTTGCATAGAACTCTTGAACCGTTAAGATTCTAACTTATTGAATGGAATTGGAGAGAACTTCCCATCCTCTTCTTCTAATCTCTTGTCGGATCTCCGGATATTCACCCTTTTTAGCTTAAAAGGGACCTCAGGGATCACCTTTTTCTTGGCCACAACTTCATAGAAGTGGTCTTGATGGGCTTTTGAGATGAATCTCTCCATCTCCCATGACTCAGAGGTGGAAGCAATTGCCTTCCCTTTCCTCTTTCTTGAGGTTTCTCTGGCCTTTAGTGCCATCAATGGTTATGGAAAAATAAAAAAGCTATGCTTTTACCATACCAAACTTAGAATGCTGCTCGCCCTTGAGCAAAAGAAGAAAGAATAGAAGAAGAAGAAGAAGATATGGAGGAGAGAGAGAGGTGTGGGTTTCGGCCAAGGGGAGAAGAGAGGGTAGTGTTGTGTGAAAATGAAGAAGGATGGATGTGTTTATATAATGAAGGGAGAGGCATTTGGGTTCAGTCATTTAGGGTGGGTTTGGGTGGGAAAGAGATTTTGAATTTGAAGGTAGGTGGGGTTTATGGGGAAGAGTAGATGGATGTGATTGGTGAATGGGTAATAGGGAAGAGAGATTGAGGTAATTGGTGAAGGGTATAGTATTATTGGATTTGTGAAGAACAGATAATTGGGGTAGGTGGGGATCCTGTGGGGTTCACAGATCCTGAGGTGATCCTGTGGGATCCACAGATCTTGAGGTGTCAAAGATTTCTCATTCCTGCATCTTTTAGGCGTGTAAAATGCCCTCTGTAGGCAATCCTGGCATTTAACACCAAACTGCAGCTTGTTTCTGGTGTTAAACGCCCAAATGTAGCCTATTTCTGGCATTTAACGCCAACCTGATGCTTGTTTCTGGCGTTAAACGCCAGCTTGGTACTTGTTTCTGGCGTTTAAATGCCAGATAGCTCTTCCTCCAGGGTGTGCTTTTTCTTCTGCTATTTTTTTATTCTATTTTTAATTTTTGCAATTGTTTTGTGACTCCACATGATCATAAACCTAATAAAACATAAAAGAACAATAGAAATATAGATAAATAAAAAAATTGGGTTGCCTCCCAATAAGCGCTTCTTTAATGTCAATAGCTTGACAGTGAGTTCTCATGGAGCTTCACAAATGTTCAGAGCATGATGAGGGCCTCCCAATACCAAACTTAGAGTTTGAATATGGGGGCTTCTCAACACCAAACTTAGAGTTTGGTTGTGGCCTCCCAACAACAAACTTAGAGTTTGATTGTGGGGGCTTTGTTTGACTTTGTATTAAGAGAAGCTTTTCATGCTTCCTCTCCATGGTTGCAGAGAAAAATCCTTGAGCTTTAAACACAAGGTAGTCCCCATTCAATTGAAGGACTAGCTCTCCTCTGTCAACATCAATCATAACTTCTGCTGTGGCTAGGAAGAGTCTTCCAAGGATGATGCATTCATCCTCATCCTTTCCAGTGTCTAGGATTATGAAATCAGCAGGGATGTAAAGGTCTTTAACCTTCACTAACATGTCCTCTACCAATCCATAAGCTTGTTTTATTGATTTGTATGCCATCTCTAATGAGATTCTTGCAGCTTGTACCTTAAAGATCCCCAGTTTCTCCATTACAGAGAGTGGCATAAGATTTATACCTGACCCCAGGTCACACAGAGCCTTCTCAAAGGTCATGGTGCCTATGGTACAGGGTATTAAGAATTTACCAGGATCTTGTTTCTTTTGAGGTAAAGTTTCTGAACCCATGTATTTAGTTCACTAATGAGCAAGGGGGGTTCATCTTCCCAAGTCTCATTACCAAACAACTTAGCATTCAGCTTCATGATGGCTCCTAGATATTGAGCAACTTGCTCTTCAGTTACATCTTCATCCTCTTCAGAGGAAGAATAGTTCTCAGAGCTCATGAATGGCAGAAGGAAGTTTAATGGAATCTCTATGGTCTCTATATGACCCTCAGATTCCTTTAGGTTCTTAATAGGGAACTCCTTTCTGTCTGGAGGATGTCCTATGAGGTCTTCCTCATTGGGATTCACGTCCTCCCCTTCCTCTTTAGATTTGGACATTTTGATTATATCAATGGCCTTGCACTCTCTTTTTGGATTCTCTTCTATATTGCTTGGGTGAGTACTAGGAGGAGTTTCAATGATTTTCTTACTCAGCTGACCCATTTGTGCCTCCAAGTTTCTAATGGAGGACCTTGTTTCATTCATGAAACTTAAAGTGGCCTTAGATAGATCAGAGACTATGTTTGCGAAGCTAGAGGGGCTCTACTCAGAATTCTCTGTCTGTTGCTGAGAAGATGATGGAAAAGGCTTGCTACTGCTAAACATATTTCTTCCACCATTATTAAAGCCTTGTTAAGGCTTCTGTTGATCCTTCTATGAGAAATTTGGATAATTTCTCCATGAGGGATTATAGGTGCTTTCATAGGCTTCACCCATGTAATTCACCTCTGCCATTGCAGGGTTCTCAGGATCATAAGCTTCTTCTTCAGAAGATGCCTCTTTAGTACTGTTGGATGCATTTTGCAATCCATTCAGACTCTGAGAAATCATGTTGACTTGCTGAGTCAATATTTTGTTCTGAGCCAATATGGCATTCAGAGCATCAATTTCAAGAACTCCCTTCTTCTGAGGCGTCCCATTACTCACAGGATTCCTCTCAGAGGTGTACATGAATTGGTTATTTGCAACCATGTCAATGAGTTCTTGAGCTTCTACAGGCATTTTCTTTAGGTGAATGGATCCACCTGCAGAATGGTCCAGTGACATCTTAGAGAATTCAGATAGACCATCATAGAATATATCCAAAATGGTCCACTCTGAAAGCATGTCAGAAGGACACTTTTTGGTCAACTACTTGTATCTTTCCCAAGCTTCATAGAGGGATTCACCATCTTTTTGCCTGAAGGTCTGAACATCCACTCTAAGCCTGCTCAGCTTTTGAGGAGAAAAGAACTTGGCCAAGAAGGCTGTGACCAGCTTATCCCAAGAGTCCAGGCTATCTTTAGGTTGTGAATCCAAGCATGGTCTAGCTCTGTCTCTCACAGCAATTGGGAAAAGCATGAGCCTGTAGACTTCAGGATCTACTCCATTAGTCTTAACAGTATCACAGATTTGCAAGAACTCAGTTAAAAACTGATAGAAATCTTCTGATGGAAGTCCATGAAACTTGCAATTCTGTTGCATTAGAGCAACTAGTTGAGGCTTTAGCTCAAAATTGTTTGCTCTAATGACAGGGATTGAGATGCTTCTTCCATAAAAATTGGAAGTAGGTGTAGTATAATCACCAAGCATCCTCCTTGCATTATTGTTGTTGTCATTATTTTCGGCTGCCATCTCCTCTTCTTTTTCAAAAATTTCTGTAAGGTTTTCTTTGGATTATTGTATTTTAGCTTCTCTTAGTTTCTTCTTCAGAGTCCTTTCAAGTTCAGGATCTGCTTCAACAAGAATGTCCTTGTCCTTGCTCCTGCTCATATGAAAAAGAAGAGAACAGAAAAGAAGAGGAATCCTCTATGTCACAGTATAGAGATTCCTTTATGTGAGTAGAAGAGAAGAAGAATAGAAGAGGAAAAATTCGAACATAGAGAGAGAAGAGAAGAGGGTCCGAATTATGAGTAGAAGAGAAGTGTTAGTAATTAAATAAATAAATAGAAGAAGATGAGAGGGAGAGAATTTCGAAAATTGTTTTTGAAAAATAGTTAGTGATTTTCGAAAATTAAGAGAAGAAATAAAATTAAAATTAAAATTTGAAACAATTAGTTAAATAAAAAGATTTTTGAAAAAGAGTGAGGAATTTTCGAAAATTAGAGAGAGAAAAGTAGTTAGGTGGTTTTGAAAAAGATAAGAAACAAACAAAAAGTCAATTTTGAAAAGATAAGACGTTAGAAAAGATTTTGAAAAAGATATGATTTGAAAAAGATATGATTGAAATTTATTTTGAAAAGGATTTGAAAAGAGAATTAAAAAGATTTGATTTTTAAAATTAAAATTGATTACTTGACTAACAAGAAACTAAAATATATGATTCTAGAATTTAAAGATTGAACCTTTCTTAACAAGAAAGTAACAAACTTCAAATTTTTGAATCAATCACATTAGTTATTAGTAAAGTTATCGAAAATTTTGAAGTAAAGATAAGAAAAGTATTTTGAAAATTAATTTTAAAAAAAATTTCGAAAATATAAAAGAAAATGAAAAAGATTTGATTTTTGAAAAAGTTTTGAAAAGATAAGTGTTCATACCATGGGTCGAGCTGTCCGACCCGGGATGTTCTACAGACAAAGCGACCGACCTCTTCAGGTCAGGATGACCCGACCTCTTCTCAAAGAGCTTGGCCAAATCACAGGAAAGCACAATAAAGGGCCCAAATAGAGGAACACGACCCCAATCCAAAGGCAGCCCAAGCCTATAGAGATAAGGGCGGTTCCCATGAAAGATAAAGATAAAAATAAAGATAGAAGATAAGATAATTAACTTATCTTATCTGCAAAGGTCACTCTACACCATTATAAATACACTAGAGCACCCAGGTATAACTCATACTCTGATTCTACTCAATACCTACTTAATACCCTTGCTAACTTAAGCATTGGAGTCCCTTGCAGGTACCCCCACCTTCCGGGGACGAAGGAATCAGCACCTCCATCAAGTCCCACAAATCGGATATCACCGTTCTAACCAGTATAGAAGATCTCATCCGAGATTGACCTACAGTTTTCAAGTAGCCCTTGGAACATTGGCGCCGTTGCGGGGACCTGGAAGTCATCCTATTACCATGGCAGACGACCATGACAACGATCACACCTCAGATCTAGAAGAAAGAACGCCGTATAAAAACGCGGACGCCACACCAAAAGATACTCCCCAAATCAACAATAAGAAGAACTCCCCAAACGAGGGAGCCCTGGATGCATTTCAAGATCGGTTAAAACAACTTGAGGAAGATGCTCTACGTTAACGAGAGGCTGAGAAGGATCTACAAAGAGAAATAAGGCGACACCGGGAACTGGAAAACAAACTCCTAAAACTTGAAGCCAATGTCAAGAGCAAAGCCAACCGATCCACTCCCGAAGATAACACACGAAAGGAGCAAGACCCATTCACCAAAGAGATCATGAAGACGAAAATCCCAAAGGACTTTAAACTCCCAGACATGACCTTATACGACGGCACTACAGATCCCAACCATTATCTCAGCAACTTCAGAAGTAGAATGTATCTCACCGATGCCTCAGATGCAGTTCGTTGCAAAGCCTTTCCAACTACTTTAACAAAAACAACAATCAGATGGTTCGACAATCTCCCTCCTAGGTCCATCTCAAGTTTCGACGACATGGCTAAGAAATTCCTGGCCAGATTCTCCATCCAAAAGGACAAAGCTAAACATGCTCCGAGCTTATTAGGAATCAGGCAAGGAGAATGGGAAACCCTGCGTAACTACATGGAAAGATTCAACAAGACATGTATGGATATACAGAACTTACCAACTGAAGCCGCTATTTTGGGCCTCATTAATGGTTTGCGAGAAGGGACCTTTAGTCAATCTATATAAAAAAAGTACCCCACATCTCTAAACGAGGTGCAGGAACGAGCGGAAAAATACATCAACATGGAGGAAAACTCCCGGTTAGAAGAAACCTCGAAGGCCGGTTCACTCCCGGGATAAAGACAAAGATTCCAGAAAGAAGAAAGATCGACATGGAGAGAAAATAAAAAAATACCACAATTACACCCCTCTTCGGGTGTCTCTTGTGGATTTATACAGAGAGGTTTGCAACATGGAAAAAATACCACCAGCTCGACCACTCAAAGGCAAAAAAGGAGGAGAAAACCGGGGTGAATATTGTGAATACCATCGAATCCGCGGGCACTCCACCAATGAGTGTTTCGACCTAAAAAATGTCATAGAAAAGCTAGTACGAGAAGGAAAGCTAGATCGATACCTGGCCACCCATGATGATGAACAAAGGAAAAGAAGAAGAGCAGAAGATGTGGGACCAACCGCGCGATCATCTCGAATGCCAGAAAGACATGTCCACATGATACACGGCGGATTCGCCGGGGGAGGAATCTCCAAATCATATCGCAAAAGACATCTCAAAGACGTATATCACGTCGCAGAAAAGGAGGAAGCACCTGACATCCCGGCGATCACTTTTACCAAGGAAGACGCATCCGGCATCGCATCAGGGCATGACGATCCCATGGTCAGCACTATTATACTGGCAAACACAAATCTTCACCGCACGTTGATAGACCAGGGGAGCTCTGCCGATATCTTATTCAAAACCGCTTTCGACAAACTCAGCTTGGAAGAAAAAGAACTCAGAGCATATCTGGACAGCCTGTTCGGGCTAGGAGATACCCCAGTTCAACCGATGGGATACATCTCGCTCCACACAACTTTCGGAAAAGGAAGTCAGTCAAGAACACTCAAAATAGATTATATCGTCATCGACGTAAGCTCAGCCTACAATGCCCTAATAGGTCGGGCAACGTTAAATCAGCTCGGCACAATAGTCTCGACTCCGCATCTATGCATGAAGTTCCCAACTGCAGGAGGAATAGCCACGATAAAGGTAGATCAGAAGATGGCGCGCCGCTGTTACAACAAAAGTCTAAACCTCAGAGGCAGAGGAGAAGAATTTAACATAATTGAGCTCGGTGGAGTTCAGAGGCGGGAGGAGCTCCGCCCACAACCTGAAGGAGAAATAAAGAAAATCCAGATCGGGGACACCCCGAACCAAACAACCAACATTGGCACACTCCTAAAAAGTGACATAAAAGAATCACTCATACAGTTTCTACGAGACAACGGCGACCTCTTTGTGTGGAAGGCCGTAGACATGCCAGACATAGATCCCAAACTAATGTACCACAAGCTAGCAGTCTACTCAGGATCCCGGCCGGTACAACAAAGGCACAGAAAGCTAGGACCAGAACGCTCTCAAGCTGTGGAAGAACAGGTACAAGCTCTACTGGAGGCAGGTTTCATAAGAGAAGTCAAATACCCGCTATGGCTTGCTAATGTCGTTTTGGTAAAAAAAGTCAAATGGAAAGTGGAGAATGTGCACCGACTATACCGATCTCAACAAAGCTTGCTCGAAAGATCCTTATCCGCTCCCAAACATCGACGCACTGGTAGATGCCTCCTCCGAATACAAATACCTCTCCTTTATGGACGCATACTTGGGATATAACCAAATCCCAATGTACCCACCCGACCAAGAAAAAACCTCTTTCTTAACCCCAAAGGCAAATTTCTGCTACATTGTTATGCCCTTCGTTCTTAAAAACGCGGGAGCCACTTACCAAAGATTAGTGAACAAAGTTTTTTCAGATCACATCGGAAAGATCATGGAGGTCTACGTAGACGACATGCTAGTGAAGACGCAAAACGAAGAGATGTTATTATCCGACCTGACACAAGTATTCAACACCATAAGACAACACGGCATGCGACTCAATCCCGCGAAATGTACCTTCGTAGTAGAAGCTGATAAATTCTTGGGTTTTATGATCACACAGAGAGGAATCGAGGCAAACCCGGACAAGTGCAGGGCCGTACTCGACATGAAAAGTCTGACTTGTATCAAAGAAGTGCAACAACTCAACGGGTGGTTGACAGCCTTGTCCAGATTCTTGGCAGGATCAACAATAAGATCTTTCCCCTGCTACGCCACTCTAAGGAAGGGAAAGGAGTTTGAATGGACAGCAGAATGCGAGCAAGCCTTCCAAGACTTCAAAAAATTTCTGGGACGGCCACCTATATTAAGTCGGTCACGGGAAGGAGAACCACTCATATTGTACCTTGCGGTAGGAAATCGGGCAATAGTCTCAACACTGGTCTGAGAAGACAACAGTGGGCAACAACCCATATACTTTATCAGCAAAGCATTACAAGGATCTGAGCTGAACTATCAGAAAATAGAAAAGTTCGCTTACGCTCTCATAATAACATCTCGACGACTTCGCCCATATTTCCAGTCTCACACCATTAAAGTTTAGACCAACTAGCCCATAAAAGGAATCTTACAGAAAACAGACTTGGCAGGCAGAATCTTGCAATGGGTAGTCGAGTTGTCCGAATTCGACCTTCAATACGAAGCTCGGGCGGCCATCAAATCTCAATATCTGGCCGACTTCATTGCGGAATTTACGGACACACCGGAAATCCCTGCAGAATGGAATCTATATGTGGATGGCTCCTCAAATAAAATGGAAAGTGGCGCAGGAGTAATAATTGAAAGCGACCAGGGAACCCAAATCGAACTCTCCCTCAAATTCGGGTTCCCTACCTCAAACAATCAAGCGGAATATGAGGCACTACTAGCTGGTTTGAAGCTGGCTAGGGAGGTTGGAGCTCAAAAACTTATCATCTTCAGTGATTCACAGGTAGTTACTTCACAAATAACAGGAAGCTACCAAGCCCACTATAAAAAAGTACTTGGACAAAACCAGGGAATAGCTCAGACAACTCGGAGAGTATGAGGTTCGTCACATACCCCGAGAACAAAATGCCCGGGCCGATGCACTCTCAAAACTAGCCAGCACCAAACCAGGAGGCAACAATAGAAGCCTCATACAAGAAATTCTACAGAATCCATCAATCTCAGAAGAAGAAAAGGTCCTAGCCATAACAGGTCACAATCAGGGATGGATGACTCCCATAATTAACTACCTCAGAACAGAAGTTCTCCCCACAGATGAGAAAGAGGCAAAGAGATTAAAACGAGAAGCACAATACTACACCATCATAAATAATAATCTATACAAAAGAGAGATTTCAATACCACTGCTAAAATGCATGCCGACTTCCAACACAAAAGATGTCCTAGAAGAAGTACACAGTGGCATCTGTGGCAACCACCTCAGAGCGCAGGCACTCGCCAAAAAAGTACTTCGGGCAAGATTCTATTGGCCAACTCTACAAAAAGAAGCCACAGAATTTGTAAGGACATTCTCACCATGTCAGAAGCATGCCAACTTTCACACCGCTCCGCCAGAGGACCTCATCAGCATAACCTCACGTTGGCCATTCGCAAAATGGGGACTCGACCTCCTCGGACCTTTTTCTCAAGGATCAGGACAAGTCAAATTCCTCATAGTAAGAATAGACTACTTCACAAAATGGATCGAGGTAGAACCCCTAGCCAATGCCACAGCTCAAAGAATTCAGAAATTCCTATATAGAAACATCGTCACAAGGTTTGGAGTTTCATACTCCATCACTACAGACAATGGTACCCAGTTCATGGATGCAGGCTTCAGAAAACTAGGGCCGACTTGAATATAAAACAACAATTCACATCTGTTGAGCATCCCCAAGCCAATGGGCATGCTGAAGCTGCTAACAAAGTCATATTAGCATGGTTAAAGCGGAAATTACAGGATGCAAAGGGAGCCTGGGCCGAGAAACTCCACAGGTTCTATGGGCATATCGAACGACGCCACATTCCACCACAAAGGAATCACCCTTTCGATTAGCATATGGAATGGAGGCGATGATCCCAGTGGAGGTCGAAGAAGGGTCACCCAGAGTGATCCACTTTAGCGAGAAAGCCAATTCCCAACTTCAAAAGGAAGAGCTCGACTTACTTCCAGAAATCCGAAAAAGAGCTCGGATAAGGGAAGAGGCGCTAAAACGACGAATGGCCTCCAAGTATAACCAAAGGGTAATACGACGGACCTTTACTGAGGATGACCTCACCCTAATACGAAATGACATCGGAACAACTCGACCGGGAGAAGGAAAGCTGGCAGCAAACTGGAAAGGACATTACTGAGTCATAGAAGTGCTGGGAAAGGGCTATTACAGGCTTTCCGAACTCAACGGGTGAGAAATTCCCAGGTCATGGCATGCCTGCAACCTAAGAAGGTACTATAGCTAGGGGTGACAAAAGATCTTGGACAAAGGCGCACTCTTTTTTCCTGAAAAAAGGTTTTTTAACGAGGCACCAAGCCAAGACCTACAAATCACCCGACTTAGAAAAATTAACCATGTATATTTGCATTTTCTTTTAATAAAACTTGTTCAAATTTTCTACAAACGCTCAAGTCGTATTATTCTAAAACATTCATCGCCCGATTATAAAGCTACAGATCGACAGAAAGTGAAAACCAAAAATTCACTACGGGATCACGATAAAAACGAGGGTTAAAACCCAAATTCTACAAAATCGGCAAAGATGAAAACAGAATCATGTAAGAAGTTATAGAAAGTAATCCATAGAAAGGACCTGACGAGGTCCTAATAAAATGGATTGCTATAAAATAATTTAAAAAACTAGACGACACAAAAAGTTGGACCAGCCACAACAACCCAACTTATAAGTAAAGCCCTGGAAAGAGGTCTGGCCAACCCTATAAAAGAGGATTACTATAACTTCGAAGAGCCCAACATGATGAAGTCGGACTCCTACAAAAGTTACAAAAGATGAATCCCTGAAAGAGACCTGAACAAGGTCCAAGAAAGAGGATTATCAAGTAACTCGACAGGGCCCGACATGACGAAGTCGGCCCGAAAAGATAAAGTTACAAAAGATAAATCCCTGAAAGAGACCTGAACAAGGTCCAAGAAAGAGGATTATCAAGTAACTCGACAGGGACTGACAAGAAGAAGTCGGACTAAAGCTACAAAAAGTTATAAAAAGTAATCCGTAAAAAAGAGACTTAACAAGGTCCAAACAAAGCGGATTGCTAGAAATAACTTCCAAAAAGACCAACCGACATGAAGAAGCCAGCCCAGGGCGACCAAAAGCGATGGAGTTATAAAAAGTAAACCCAAGGGGTTACTAGAAATAACTCAAGAAAAAATCAACTGAGAGAATCAACCAACAGAAGGGAGATAACTCGACCCGAAAGACCACGACCTCGCCAAAATCAATCTACAAAGTATTCTATCAAAGAATACTCAAACAAACAACTAGCCTTAAAAGGGACACTTCAACTAAGACAAGAAATAAACAAAGCACAAAGGCAATCAAAAGAGGTCGGATAAAAAACACTCTGAAGATTCCTGGTAAGTGCTAAAGAAAGCTGCAAGGAAGCATATCACAAAGAAACAAGGCAGTTACCATAAAACAAGACTCGAGAGGCCGCTTGAAGCCAACCCCAAGAGCAAGAGAAACTATTTTGTTTTTCAAAATAAAGTTGCTAAAGTAGCAACCGGAGTATCCAAAGTCAGAGATCACAAACTTACAAAAATAAAGAGTTCAAAATCCCACAAAAATCGGGCTATAAACAAACATATCAGAAAAGTTATAGAGGATCCAAAGGCTTCCTAGTAGCAGCATCTTGAGGAGAAGGAGGGCGAGTCTGAAGGGGAACTGCGTCCACTGTCCCGTCATCCCGGTTCAAAATCTGGACGTCTGGATCAGATTCCGGCTGTGTAGCTTCAACTGCCGAGGTTGAGGAAGGCGGGACAACAGAGGCTTTGGCAGAAGTGACCGGAGGAGGGACGACATCATCATCATCATCAGGATCGTCAGGGATAATCTTACCATCCTTCACAACATTATCCAAGCTAAATAAGGCAAGATCAGTTCCCGGGGCGATAACCTGAACCTGCTCCTTCAGGTTCTCATAAGCAGCAGTTACGCTACCCACAAGATGATCCTGGAGCTCGAAATAATCAACCCGGGCCAACTCTAGCTCCTCCCGAAGATGCATCACTTCTCGGTAGGACGTGACATAGCTTTCTTTGTGTTTCAAAGCCACATCCTCAGCCAATCGCACAGACGCCGCCAGGGCAAGAGAGCTGGTCTTCTCCCCCTCCAGCTCTTTCTTCAGTTTAGTCACCTCCGCTTCAAACGCCCCCTTTAGACCCTTCATCCGATCAAATTCTTTCTTAGCTTCCTCCATAAAAGCTTTGGTAGCGTGTAGAGGCAGATTTTGGGCAGTGCGATATAAAGCAGCTCCCATATGAGCCATCTTAACACTACTCCGAGTTATAAAATCCAAGTGATGAAGGAGAGATACATCATCCATTGAAAGAGCATCATAAGGAGCGATATGCTGGTCCACAAAACCAATAGGATCAAAATCCGGGGCATCCAGATTGAAGGGTTCAATAGTTCGAGGTCTTTTTGGAGGAGGGGCAGCCGAAGAAGAAACCACAGCAGCAGTAGAAGATTGAGGAGGATCCACTAAACGGACCCGAGGTGTAGGGATCATTCTCTTCGGGCCAGGAGAGTTTGGCACGGGTGGCTTCGAAGGAGCTTGGGAGGTTCCTTCCCCATCAGCCCGGGCCGAGATATTTTGAGTTACAGTAGCTTTCTTCAATTTCTTGAAAGCCTTCATTGCATCGTTGTTTTTGGCCATCTCTGAAAAATGAAAAAAAGCAATTTATCAAACTGAGAGAAGAAATAGGAAGGAATCAACAAAACAAAATATATCAAGGCAGTACCCAAAGCAGTTCGAATAAGGGATGGATCTCCCAAAGACTTTTTAGTATCCAAATGAGGAGGTTCTCCCCAAATATCCTCCAAAACATTCACAAAGGCCTGCTCGACTTCACTCAACATCTCCCAAGTATATCGGGATACCACTACGTTCCTCTGCCACTCTAGGGAAAAGCAGGGCTCATTATTTTCATCTAGAAAGGAAGGTCGGGCTCCTTCAACAGCCCGGACCTTAAAGAAGTAGTTCTTAAAATCGCGAAAAGATTCGTCATAAATGGAAAAAACCTTGTGCCCTTGAGCAGACCTAAAAGAAATCCAAGAAGCCTTTTTCTTGGTAGTCCTAGGTTTGGTCAACATAAAAAGATACAGAAAAAGAGTTTGAGAAGGCGTAACACCAAATTCTTGACAAACAAGCTGAAAAATCTTGATGAAACCCCACGAATTCGGATGGAGCTGCAAAGGGGCTACGTTACAAGACCATAGTAGGTCAGTTTCAAAAGAGGTAAAAGGAAAGGTGAAGTTCATTTGGCCAAAAAAGAAATCATAAGCATAGAAGAAGGGACGCTCCCCCTGGGTCAGGACCGGGAAGCAAACTCTATCACCAGAATTGGGTGCCACTATCTCGTAATTGCTCTCCTGATCCTCACTGCTACAGACACAATGATGCCTTCTAAGCGTCACACAAAATTCAAAATCAGCTAAAGAAACACACAACAAGACAAGAGAGTCCAGCCAATCGGACATCCCTTCAGGAACCATAGGAGATGCCTCGACAATACTTTTTCGGGAAGACATGGCCAACTAGTCCTACAAACAAGAAAAAAGATTGGGTTACTAAAAAAGGTAAAGACATCCCAGATCAAATCAAAACAACTCGAACAGCACAACCCAGCGCCAGTATAACAGATAAAAAGGAAAACCTCTAAACACAACCCAAGGTCCAGGGGCATCCTTTGGAGGCAATCGGGGAATAAGACTTTCAGGAAAATCTACAAGGCTAGCGTCTCAATGGAAACCCTTTCCAAGAAAAACAAACGCAAAGAAGATCATACGAACTGCCAAAAGAAAAAAGGCTATAATAGTTCAGAAATCAGCAAAATAGCAGACAAAATCCTAAAGAGCCAAACCAGGGAGATACACTCAGAAGCATACGAAGGGACAAAAAAAAGAAAGCATACATCACAATAACAAAACCAGGTGTGGTAAAAATCCAAGCTTCCCAACATGCACTCAGTCAAAATCAAAGCTTCAAGACCAAACACGACACAGCGGAACAACAAGCAAAAAGAGAAGATAAACCAACCTAAAAAAAGGAGAAGCGTGCGGAGAGCGAAGATGAAAGAGATCAAGAATTGCCGTCGAAAGCAAGAAGAGCACCTACGATCGTCAAGCAATGTCACAAAAAGAAACGCAAAGGGGCAGACAATAGCAACAGAAGTTAGAAAGAAAAGGGGAAGTTACAAAGAGGAGAATAAACCGTTTCTGTGTGTAAAGTTCAAAATAAAAAGAAGCAAAAGAAACGGGGCATTGAAAACCAATTAGTGGGGGCATTAAAAACTCTCACGCATTCCCAAGGCCAAAACACTAAATGCAAAAGTGTGAGCTTTCAGAAGAAATGAAACAGAAACGCTCCGCATTCAAAAAGGAACTCTACAAAGACAAGATCGACAACATGCTCGAGTTCGGCTTCACCCAAGAAAGTTCGAAGTCCTAAAACTAAGACTCGACCTCCAAACAAAGGCCGAGCTCGAGCAGGGGCACTGTTCATACCCTGGGTCGAGCTGTCCGACCCGGGATGTTCTACAGACAAAGCGACCGACCTCTTCAGGTCAGGATGACCCGACATCTTCTCAAAGAGCTCGACCAAATCACTGGAAAGCCCAATAAAGGGCCCAAATAGAGGAACATGACCCCAATCCAAAGGCAGTCCAAGCCTATAGAGATAAGGACGGTTCCCATGAAAGATAAAGATAAAGATAAAAGATAAGATAACTAACTTATCTTATCTGCAAAGGTCACTCTACACCATTATAAATACACTGGAGTACCCAGGTATAACTCATACTCTTATTCTACTCAATACCTACTTAATACCCTTGCTAACTTAAGCATCGGAGTCCCTTGCAGGTACCCCCACCTTCCGGGGACGAAGGAATCAGCACCTCCATCAAGTCCCACAAATCGGATATCACCGTTCTGACCAGTATAGAAGATCTCATCCGAGATCGACCTACAGTTTTCAGGTAGCCCTCGGAACAATAAGATTTTTTTAAAATTGAAATCTTGACTTGACTAACAAGAAACAACTTATTTTAAAAAATTTTGACTAAGTCAACCCAAAGATTTCAAAATTTATGAGTAAAATAAGGAAAAGATACTTTTTATTTTTTTGACTAAGGAGAGAGAAAAACACAAATATGACCCAAAACATGAAAATTTTGGATCAAAACCAATTATGCATGCAAGAACACTATGAATGTCAAGATGAACACCAAGAACACTTTGAAGATCAAGATGAACATCAAGAACTTATTTTTGAAAAATTTTCAAGAAAAGAAAAACATGCAAGACACCAAACTTAGAAATTTTTAATGCTTAGACACTAACAAACTAAAAATGCATATGAAAAACAAGAAAATACATAAAACAAGAAAATATGAAGATCAAACAAGAAGACTTATCAAGAACAACTTGAAGATCATGAAGAATGCAATGCATGAATTTTTCGAAAAATGCACAAATTTTAAAAACATGCAATTGACACCAAACTTAAAAATTGACTCTAGACTCAAACAAGAAACACAAAATATTTTTTATTTTTATGATTTTATTAATTTTTTGGATTTGTTTTAAATTATTTTTGGAAAAACGCAAACAAATAAAAAATTTTGAAAGATTTTTGAAAACTTTTTGAAAAGAAAATTACCTAATCTGAGCAACAAGATGAACTGTCAGTTGTCCAAACTCAAACAATCCCTGGCAACGGCGCCGAAAACTTGATAGGCAAAATTGTGATTCATACTTTTCACAACTCGAAAAATTCCTAGCAATGGCTCCAAAAATTTGGTGCACAATACTATGGTTCACACACATTCTTCACAACTTTGCACAACTAACCAGCAAGTGCACTGGGTCATCCAAGTAATAAACCTTACGTGAGTAAGGGTCGATCCCACGGATATTGTTGGCATGAAGCAAGCTATGGTCATCTTGTAAATCTCAGTCAGGCGGATTCTAATGGTTATAATGGTTTTCGAATATAAAGATAAATAAAGCATAAAATAAAGATAGAAATACTTGTGTAATTCATTGGTGGGAATTTCAGATAAGCGCATGAAAATACTGTATTCCTTCTCAATCTCTGCTTTTCTACTGCTTTCATCCAATCATTCTTACTCCTTTCCATGGCAAGCTGTATGTTGGGAGATCACTGTTCTCAATGGCTACCATCCGTCCTCTCAGTGAAAATGGTCCAGGTGCATTGTCACCGCACGGCTAATCATCTGTCGGTTCTCGATCATGTACGAATATGGTTTACTATCCTTTTGCGTTGTCACCACGCCCTAGAGTCGCGAGTTTGAAGCTCGTCACAGTCATTGAATCCCTGAATCCTACTTGGAATACCACAGAAAAGGTTTAGACTTTTTGGATTCTCAAGAATGCTGCCAATGGATTCTAGCGTATACCACGAAGATTCTGATTAAGGAATCCAAGAGATATTCATTCAAGCTTATTTGCATGTAGAACGAAAGTGGTTGTCAGGCACACATTTATAAGTGAGAATGGTGATAAGCGTCACATAATCATCACATTCATCAGGTTCTTGGGTGCGAATGGATATCTTAGAATAAGAATAAGCGTGAATTGAATAGAAGAACAATAGTACTTTGCATTAATACTCGAGGAACAGTAGAGCTCCACACCTTAATCTATGGTGTGTAGGAACTCCACCATTGAAAATACATAAGTGATAATGGTTCAGGCATGGCCAAATGGCCAACCTCCACAAAAGTCTAAGATAGCCTAAAACTAATCAAAGATAGAGACCCTAATGAAAATACAATATTAAAAAGTCCTATTTATACTAGACTAGTTACTAGGGGTACAAAAATGAGTAAATGATGCAAAAATCCACTTCTGGGCCCACTGGGTGTGTGCTTGGGCTGAGCATTGAAGCTTTCATGTGTAGAGGTCTTCCTTGGAGTTGAACACCAGTTTGTAACTTGTTTTTTTCGTTTAACTCTACTTTGCAACTTGTTTCTGGCGTTTAACGCCAGAATAGGGCAGAAAGCTGGCATTAAATGCCAGTTTGCGTCATCTAAACTCGGGCAAAGTATATACTATTATATATTGCTAGAAAGCCCTGGATGTCTACTTTCCAACGCAGTTGAGAGCTTGCCATTTGTACTCCTTTAGCTCTAAAAATTCCATTTCGAGTGCAGGGAGGTCAGAATCCAACAGCATTAGTAGTCGTTTGTCAGCCTCTGAATCAGATTTTTGCTCAGGTCCCTCAATTTCAGCCAGAAAATATCTGAAATCACAGAAAAACACACAAACTCATAGTAAAGTCTAGAAATGTGAATTTTTCTTAAAAACTAATAAAAATATACTAAAATCTAGCTAAATCTTACTAAAAACCATATAAAAACAATGCCAAAAAGCGTATAAATTATCCGCTCATCAATCATTAATAAGAACAGTTATAAACCGTTACTTATCGAGTAACGGATCAAAACTACTGTTTAAAATTTCCCGTCAAAACCGTTGTCTATGCCGTAATTGTGGCAACGATTTTTTTGTTACCGTTGCCTTAGGTAAAAAACCGTTGCCTTTGAGCATTGGTAACGGCCGCATATACCACAGGTCAAAACCATTGCCAAAGCGTTGCCTAAAGTTTTAGGAACGGTTATTTGATCAATGGCAATGATTTTTTACCGTTGCAAAAACCCTTGTTTGTTGTAGTAGGTAGTCAGAGACATCGGGCTACCGGGTGCGCAATGGATCAGAGGTGTGACAGGTAATGCACTTCACTTGAGGATAAGTGATCTTAAGCTTGTAGCAAGGGGATGGACAGAATTTATCCATCGTTCAGTCTCAGCTACAAGTAATCAATCTGATCTTACGACGGCTTGAGTTATTATGATCTATTGCATCATGATCGGTGAAGAGGTATGAGTGGACAAAATCATTCCGAATAAACTATATCACCTCACCTCCAATTCAGTTCGAAATTCTCTACTGGGTTTTTCAAGTGTTATCCATCGTCTTTGTGAAGTCATCGCTGTCTTCATTAAGAATGATATCCCCATCTCAATAGGAAGACTAATTACCATGAACTCAATGGATAGAGTGAGAGTAGCACCTCATCAAAGAGCACAAAAAAAGAAGCTCTACAATAAGAGGTAGGGTGGCAGTATGTGTACTCCGCAATCTAAAAACTCTCCACACAACAAGCAAATTTCTATAGATAATTCCAAGAGCACAAGTCCTTGCAAGAGGCACATCACAAGGAGTTCTAAGATTTTAGAGCTTTGCATGAGAAACATCATAAGGAATTCCAAGATTATCGAGCACTTTCTGAGACTCGATATGAAGTCAAAGACTCTTGGCGACTAAACATGCATGCTAAGATGATCTACTATACATGGGCACAAAATTATGCATGTTGGTGCGTGGAATTACACTTCGTATAACTAAACCGACAAGTGCACTAGGTCGTCCAAGTAATACCTGAGTGAGTCAGGGTCGATCCCACGAGGATTGTGATTTGAAGTAAGCTATGGTTATCTTGTAGATCTTAGTCAGGTAGATAGAAAAGTTATTTGTTTGTTTAAAGCGCATAAAAGGAAAATACAAGAAAATGTTACTTAATTGATGGAGAAAGCAATGATAAGAAGATGGTTAAGGCTTGGAGATGCTTTGTTCTTCTGGATCTATCTAGTCTTACTATCTTTTTCAACTGTGAATGACTTCATCTATGACAGGCTGTATGTGATCAACGCTTTTCTTAAGAGATCACTAATGCTCCTCCAGATCTGAACCCCAGGCTTAGTGCAGATCCAGTCTGATTGAGGGTGAAGCTCTTGCAATTCATTCTCCTTAATGATCCTACTCAAAACACCACAGACAAGGTCGAATCTTTTGGATCAGAGAATGTTGCACTCTTGATTCTAGCCTTTACCACAAAGACTCTAATCTTTCCGTACCTCAGTTGAACTGGTATCTGGAGAAGTCCTCAATGAAGTCGTGGATTAGCCACCTAAGAGATGTATAATCAAGCTAGTGGTTCATTATTGTCTGATGAAAAACTCACTCTAAACCCATGTAGAATGAGATAATCTTGTGCTGGTTTAATGCATTCATAATGATAAAGAATGAATATACATCTAAGAATGGAAAATCAAATATGTATTGAAATAGAACAGTAGTACTTTATTAATCCATAAAACTCAGCAAAGTTCCTCCCCTTAACCTAGGAGCTTTAGAAACTCATAGTAATAGAAAATACAATGCTAAATGTGTAAAGTGTCAAAAAGGTCTAAAAGTCCTGAACAAGGGTGATCCTTGTTCTATATATACTTCTCTAATGACTAAGGATTACATAAAACGGGTAAAACGGTCTTTTAGTGTGAAAATCCACTTCCGGTGCCCACTTGGTGAGTGTTTGGACTAAGCTTGATTGAGATCCACATGCTAGGAGGCCTCTAGGGCATTGAACGCTGGCTAGGGGGTCCTTCGTGGGCGTTGGACGCTGGTCTCTTCTCCTTTGGGTGTTGGATGCCAGAATAGGGCAGGAGGCTGGCATTGAAAGCCAGTTTGGGCCTTCAATTCTGAAGCAAAGTATAAACTATTATACATTTCTAGAAAGCTATGGACGTTAGCTTTTCATATCCGTTAAGAATGATCTATTTGGACCTGTGTAGCTCTAGAAAAGCTCTTTCGAATGCAAGGAGGTCAGATCCTAACAACATCTGCAGCACTTTCTCTGTCTCTGAATCAGACTTTTGCTCCAACTCCTGAATTTTATCCATAAAATACCTGAAATTGCATAAAATTATACAAACTCAAAGTAGAATAAAAAAATGTGAAATTTTCACTAAAACCTATGAAAACTTAATAAAACTTAAACAAAACATACTAAAAACTATATGAAAATGATGCCAAAAAGCATATAAAATATTCGCTCATCACATGTCCAACAATACCTCCATATGAAAAGGTAGCCAAACTTTATAAAAAGGAGCTTAAGAAGATAAACAAAGAACATGTTCTCTGGAGAGACAGGGAACTAGCTGTCCGAGGACTTTGGAACCCCAAAGAAAAAGATGAATATTTCATACCAGGAACTTGAGAACTAAGAGAAAGTCATCAAGTTGTTGATGACGAGGATGATGATGAATACCATGATGATGAAGGCAACAATGATAAATAAGGTGGTCAAGTTCTTTTATGCTTCTCTTATGTTTTATTTTTTTCATATTTTTTACTATTTTGTTTGTTTCCTCCTTTCAATTGCATTATTTTTTTCTGTTGTTTTACTTTGTTTTCTTTTTTTTCCTTCTTGAGCTCTGATACACTTAACAAGCATGAATCATGTATCACAAAATAAGGCAAAGAAAAGGATTGAGAAAAACTAGATAAAGCATGACTTTTTGGGTACAAAAAGCCAAACTAACTGAATTGTTTTAGCACAAAATAAACATCACTATTTGAGACTTCAATCTAGAGGAGTATTATAGAATACTAATATATCACAAAGCCTTGAAGAAGCATAAGTGATGAGCGGATAATTTATACGCTTTTTGGCATTGTTTTTAGATAGTTTTTAGTAAGTTTGAGCTACTTTTAGGGATGTTTTCATTAGTTTTATGTTAAATTCACATTTCTGGACTTTACTATGAGTTTGTGTGTTTTTCTGTGATTTCAGGTAAATTTTAGCTGAAATTGAGGGACTTGAGCAAAACTCTGAAGAAGGCTGACAAAAGGACTGCTGATGCTGTTGGAATCTGACCTCTCTGCACTCGAAATGGATTTGCTGGAGCTACAAAACTCCAATTGGCGCGATCTCAACGGCGTTGGAAAGTAGACATCCAGAGCTTTCCAGCAATATATAATAGTCCATACTTTATTCGAAGAATGACGACGTAACTTGGCGTTGAACGCCAAGTACATGCTGCTGTCTGGAGTTAAACGCCAGAAAAACGTCATGATCCGGAGTTGAACGCCCAAAACACGTCATAACT
>NC_029781.3:51600632-51602453 GCF_000817695.3 Arachis duranensis
AGGGTGTGGAGCTCTGCTGTACCTCAAGTATTAATGCAATTCTATTTTCTTTTATTCAAATCTCTCTTATTCTTATTCCAAGATATTCATTCGCACCCAATAACATGATGAATGTGATGATTAGATAACCCTCATTATCATTCTCACTTATGAACGTGCGTGATTGACAACCACTTCCGTTCTACATGCAACCGAGCTTGAATGCGTATCTCTTAGATTCCCCAACAGAATCTTCGTGGTTTAAGCTAGATAGATGGAGGCATTTATGAGGATCTGGAAAGTCTCACCTTGTCTGTGGTATTCCGAGTAGGATCCTGGGAATCCGGAAAGTCTAACCTTGTCTGTGGTATTCCGAGTAGGATGATGCCCTACATACAGCTTTCCATGGAAGGAGTAAGAAGGATTGGATGAAAGCAATAGGAAAGTAGAGATTCGAGATGATTTTAGCATCTCCACACGCCTATCTGAAATTCCCACTATTGATCTACATAAGTATTTCTATCCTATTTTATTTTCTGTTTATTATTAATTTTCGAACCTATCATAAATCAATTTAATCTGCCTAACTGAGATTTACAAGGTGACCATAGCTTGCTTCATACCAACAATCTTTGTGGGATCGACCCTTACTCGTGTAAGGTTTATTACTTGGACGACCCAGTACACTTGCTGGTTAGTTGAACGGAGTTGTGCCCACTCGTGCCAATTTCAAATTCCATAATTTTACAATTACGTGCAACTACAGCACCAAGTTGATGAATGCAACTCAAAGAATAGTGATCACAATTTCGTCCACCAAGTTTTTGGCGCCGTTGCCGGGGATTGTTCGAGTATGGACAGCTGACGGTTCATCTTGTTGCTCAGATTAGGTAATTTTCTTTTCAAAAATCTTTTTCAAAATTTTTCTTTTCTTTTTCGTTTTCTCCAAAAATATTTTCGAAAAAATTATCAATAAAAATCCAAAAAAATTTTCGAAAAAATTAATAAAAATCCAAAAAATTAATAAAATCATAAAAATCAAAAATATTTTGTGTTTCTTGTTTGAGTCTTGAGTCAATTTTTAAGTTTGGTGTCAATTGCATGTTTTTAAAAAAAAATTATGCATTATTTTCGAAAATTCCATGCATTCATAGTGTTCTTCATGATCTTCAAGTTGTTCTTGACAAGTCTTCTTGTTTGATCTTGATGATTTCTTGTTTTGTGTTGATTGTTGTTTTTCATGTGCATCTTTGCATTCATATTTTCCATGCATTAAAGATTTCTAAGTTTGGTGTCTTGCATGTTTTCTTTGCATCAAAAATTTTTCAAAATTACGTTCTTGATGTTCATCATGATCTTCAAAGTGTTCTTGGTGTTCATCTTGACATTCATAGTGTTCTTGCATGCATCTTGTGTCTTGATCCAAAATTTTCACGTTTTGGGTCATTTTTGTGTTTTTCTTTAAAAATTCAAAAATCAAAAAAATATCTTTTCCTTATTCTCCTCCAAATTTTCGAAATTTTGGGTTGACTTGGTCAAAAATTTTCAAAATTAGTTGTTTCTTACAAGTCAAGTCAAAATTTCAATTTTAAAAATCTTATATTTTCAAAATCTTTTTCAAAAATCATATCTTTCTCATTTTTTATATAATTTTTGAAAATTTCAAAAATTATTTTTCAAAATATTTTCAAAATCTTTTTCTTATCTTTTTATCAAATTTTTGAAAATTAAGCTAACAATTAATGTGATTGGTTCAAAAATTTGAAGTTTGTTACTTTCTTGTTAAGAAAGGTTCAATCTTTAAATTCTAGAATCCTATCTTGTAGTTTCTTGTTAGTTAAG
>NC_029781.3:51602587-51602904 GCF_000817695.3 Arachis duranensis
ATCTAACTTCTTATCTTCTTATCTTTTTCAAAATTTGATTTCAAATCTTTTTCAATCAACTAACTAACTTTTTGTTTATTTCTTATTTTTTTCAAAACCACCTAACTACTTTTCCCTCTCTAATTTTCGAAAATTCTCCCTCTCTTTTTCAAAAATTCTTTTTGTTTTAAATTTTAATTTTAATTATATTTTGTCTTAGATTTTCAAAAATTACTAACTCCTCTTTCAAAAATTATTTTCGAAATTTCTCTTCTCTTCTCTTATTCTATTTAATTAATTATTTACTAACACTTCTCTTCACCTCTCTTCATCCAAAA
>NC_029781.3:51603008-51603244 GCF_000817695.3 Arachis duranensis
TACTGTGACATAGAGGATTCCTCTTTCTTTTCTTGTTTTCTTCTCTTTCATATGAGCAGGAACAGGGAAAAAGGCACTCTTGTTGAAGTTGATCCAGAACCTGAAAGGACTCTGAAGAGAAAATTAAGAGAAGCTAAATTACAATAGTCCAGAAACAACCTTTCAGAAATTTTCGAACAAGAGAAGGACATGGCAGCCGAAAATAATAATAATAATAATGCAAGGAGAATGCTTGG
>NC_029781.3:51604873-51605618 GCF_000817695.3 Arachis duranensis
ATCCCTCTGTGACAAAAGAGAGTAAGCATGAAAAGCTTCTCTCAGTTCAAGGTCAAGAAGAGCCCACACAGTCAAACTCTAAGTTTGGTGTTGTGAGGCCACAACCAAATTCTAAGTTTGGTGTTCAAACTCCATATCCAAACTCTAAGTTTGGTGTGGGGACTACACACTAAAATTGACCTGATCATCTTGTGGCTCCATGAAAGCCACTGTCAAGCTATTGATATTAAAGAAGCGTTTGTTGGGAGGCAACCCAATTTTATTTATCTAATTTTATTTTATTTTGTTTCTTTGTTATTTTTGTGTTTTATTAGGTACATGATCATGAGGAGTCACGAAAAAAATCAAAAAAAATTAAAAACAGAGTCAAAAACAGAAGAAAAAATTGTTCACCCTGGAGGTAGCGCAGACTGGCGTTCAACGCCAGTAAGATGCATCTGGCTGGCGTTCAACGCCAGAACAGAGCACCATTCTGGCGCTGAACGCCAGGAACAAGCAACAACCTGGCGTTAAACGCCATGAATGTGCACAGAGAGGACAAACTGGCGCTGAACGCCAGTAACAAGCATGAAACTGGCGTTCAACGCCAGAAACATGCATTACATGGGCGTTGAATGCCCAGAACGTGCACCATTGGGCGTTTGAACGCCAGAATGATGCACGAAGGCATTTTACATGCCTATATGGTGAAGGAATGGTATTTCTTTTCACCTCAGGATCTGTGGACCCCACAGGATCCCCACCT
>NC_029781.3:51606865-51607790 GCF_000817695.3 Arachis duranensis
CAAAGGTTGGACCAAGTCCTTATGGACATATGTGTGGAAGGAGCTCAGTGGAGAATAGACTCCAAAGGCAAGCCAGTTCAACTAAGACGACTGGATCTCAAGCCTGTGGCTAGAGGATGGTTGGAGTTCATCCAAAGATCCATCATTCCTACTAGCAACCGATCTGAAGTTACTGTGGATCGGGCCACCATGATCCATAGCATCATGATTGGAGAGGAAGTGGAAGTTCATGAGGTCATCTCCAATGAACTCTACAAAATAGCCGACAAGTCCTCACCGATGGCACGGCTAGCCTTCCCTCACCTTATTTGCCATCTATGTTACTCAGCTGGAGTTATCATAGATGGAGATGTCTCCATTGAAGAAGACAAGCCCATCACCAAGAAGAGGATGGAGCAAGCAAGGGAGACCATGCACGGTTCTCAAGAAGTGCATGAGGAAGCTCATCACCAACAAATTCCTGAGATGCCTTAAGGAATGCACTTTCCTCCCAACAACTATTGGGAGCAACTCAACACCACCTTAGAAGATTTGAGCCATAATGTGGAACAATTAAGGGTGGAACATCATGAGCACTCCATCATTCCCCAAGAAATAAGAGAAGATCAAAGAGCAATGAGGGAGGAGCAACAAAGGCAAGGAAGGGACATAGAAGAGCTTAAGGACATTGTTGGTCCTTCAAGAAGAAGACGCCACTAAAGGTGGATTCATTCCTTATTCTTTATTTCTTTATGTTTTCGGTTTTTAATTATTGTGTTTATCCATGTTGTGTGTCTTTATTTCATGATCATTAGTATGTAACCATGCCTTAAAGCTATGAATAAAACCCATTAGTCTTTCACCTCTCTTAAATGAAAAATGTTTTAATTCAAAAGAACAAGAAGTACATGAATTTCGAATTTATCCTTGAATTTAATTTAATTAT